>NC_051163.1:124586256-124606837 GCF_013339745.2 Dermacentor silvarum | reverse complement strand
GACAGCAAAACAGCTCTGTATTCAAGGCCCAACAAATAAATTGTCTGCGCCAACTTTTAACTTCGGAGAGAGAGATGCTTGCGCTCGTGTACATCCCTTCATTGTCTTCTTTAGTCGTGACATTGCCTCCCTTCTAAGATAAGCATCGGGACGATGCTTTATCGTGACGACGCCAGGATCTGTCCACGCATATGCTGCAGAGATTTCATTCGGACAAATAGGCTTCATCCGGACGACGGGCACAATCTCCGGTGTATGCCGTGGACGCCTTGAGGAATGTGGACTATCGGAAACGACTTCACAGTTGACATCAGAGAGACGTCGTATGACTTTATATGGACCGAAGTACGCCTCAGTAGTTTCTCTGAAAGACCACGACGGCGAACAGGAGTCCCACGCCCAAACTCTCTCTCCAGGCTCGTAGGAGATTTCGGTGGCAAAGGTTATAGCGCCCTGCATCGTACTCCTGCTGCCGACGAATACGTATGCGTGCAAGTTGTCGGGCTTCTTCAGCACGCTGAGTGATGTAGTCAGCATCAGTTTCGACGCCATCGTATCCATCTTCATGCGGCAACATTGGGTCGAGCATGGATGTGACATCGCGACCGTGGAGAATGCGGAACGGTGTCATCCACGTTGTCTCTTGCTGAGCCGTATTGTATGCAAAGGTGACATATGGCAATATCTCGTCCCAGTTTTTTATGCTCCACATCAACATACATGCAAAGCATATCCGCAAGTGTATTATGGAGGCGCTCCGTGAGTCGTTGCCTGCCGATGAGATGTGCCGCTAAGTCTTAAAACTGTGCCCAATAGCTCGGCTGTGAATGCTGTTCCTCTGTCATTTATTAATACTGTGGGGGCGCCATGTCTCAGTACAACATTCTCTATAAAAAAAATCGAGCTGCTTCACTGGCCGTTCCCCGCGGCAGAGCTTTGGTTACGGCGTAGCGCGTGAGATAGTCTGTGGCTACGATAATCCATCGGTGTCCCGTAGCAGAAGTTGAAAATGGGCCTAGCAGATCCATTCCGACTTGTGCAAATGGAGTTCTGGGTACTTCGATAGGATGGAGGAAGCCTGCTGGTTTGACGGCTGGCACTTTCCGCCGCTGGCAATCAAGGCATGTACAGACGTACTGTTGAACGGTCGCCGTCAATCTTGGCCAGTAATACTTTTCTCTCACTCTGTAAAGCATTCGTGTGAAGCCCAAATGGCAGGATGTTGCTTCATCATGGCATGCCTGCAATATTTCATTCCTGAGAAATGGTGGGACGATTAGCAAGTAGGGGCTGCCGTTCGGAGACAAGTTCACTTCAAAGAGGACGTCGTTGCGTAAGCAAAACGATGGAAGTCCTCTTCCAAAACATTTTGGCAGAGTAGAAGTGCGACCCTCCAGGAAGCTAATAATGGGCTCCAATTCTGGGTCTTCGCGTTGCTGCTGTGCAAGCGTAGTCTTGTTCACAACCGCAACAAACGCTGTATCGTCGTCATCTTCTGTACTTGCAGGTTCGAATGGGGCACGAGAAAGGCAGTCGGCGTCCGTATGCCGCTTTCCCGACTTGTACACAATAGTCATGTCGAACTCTTGAAGTTTAAGGCTCCAGCGCGCCAATCGTAATGATGGGTCTTTTAAGTTCGTCAGCCAGCAAAGTGAGTGGTGGTCACTGACAACAGCAAACGAGCGGCCGTACAAATATGGGCGAAATTTGATCACCATACAAACCACCGCAAAACACTCTTTTTCTGTGGTGGAATAATTTGCTTCTGTGCGGGAAAGGCTTCTACTTGCATAATTTATTACTTTTTCAGCGCCATCTTGCCACTGCACAAGTACAGCTCCTAAGCCGATATTGCTGGCATCGGTGTGAACTGCTGTCGGGGCGTCTTCATCGAAGTGTCCCAGGACCGGTGGATTTTGAAGGCGTTGCCGTAGCTCGTCGAATGCTTTCTGCTAATCTTCATCCCATACGAATGCTACGTCTTCTCTGGTGAGGCGTGTCAACGGCGACGCAATGCGTGAAAAGTTCTCAATAAAACGCCGGTAATATGCGCATAAGCCTAAACATCTTCTCACTGCCTTTTTGTCGGATGGCACAGGAAAATGTTTAACGGCAGCTATCTTTTCCGGATCAGGCCGTATCCCCTCATTACTGACAACATGGCCTAGAAAAAGAAGCTCTTCGAAGCCAAAGTGGCATTTTTCCGGCTTAAGCGTGAGACCGGCAGACCGTATGGCTTGAAAAACAGCACGTAGTCGCCTCAAGTGCTCGTCAAATGTCGCAGAGAATACAATCACATCGTCTAGATATACTAAGCACGTTTGCCACTTGAGTCCTGATAAAACGGTGTCCATTACCCGCTGAAATGTTGCCGGTGCGGAGCACAAGCCGAAGGGAAATACCCTAAATTCATAGAGGCCATCAGGTGTCACGAATGCTGTTTTCTCGCGGTCTCTTTCGTCTACTTCTGTTTGCCAATAGCCGCTCCTTAGATCCATCGATGAGAAATAGCGTGCATGCCGTAGTCTATCGAGAGAATCGTCTATGCGGGGTAGCGGATAAACGTCCTTCTTAGTGACCTGGTTGAGTTTGCGGTAGTCGACGCAGAAGCGCAAGCTGCCATCCTTCTTTTTAAACAACACTACCGGCGATGCTCAAGGACTTTTCGACGGCTGAATAACGTCATCTTGAAGCATTTTCTGCATCTGGTTTTTCTATCGCTTCGCGTTCTCGCGCTGCCACCCGGTATGGGTTTTGCCGTATGGGTCTGGCCGTTTCGTCTGTAATAATTCGATGTTTGGTCAGTGGCGTTTGGCCAACTTTGGACGTCGAAGAGAAACAGTTCCGAAGCTCATCAATAAGCTCGAGGAGTCTTTCTTTCTGTTTAGGTAGCAAACTTGGGCCGACATCAATGGATAGAGGCACGTTCGGCAGATCGGGGGAATCGTCTTGTTCAACAGTCATGCAGTCGTTAACCTCATTCAGCTCTTCCACGTACGCGACTGCCATACGTCTTGTAAGATGCCGGCGTTCAGCACTAAAGTTTGTTACTGGGAAAGCCGTCTGTCCACGAGTGATGTCAACTACACCTCTTGCAACTGATACGCCATGACTAAACAGCAGACCACGAATTTGTTCAGCGATCATGTTGGAGCACCTTGGCGAGTCGCATGTTACAGGCACAAGAGCGCATGAGTGCGGAGGGATGGTCACATCGTCATCGAAGATACGTAAATGCTCACGTCGGTGATCGTCACAGGGTACGGCCAAATGTGCATTCATCCGAAACGTGACCGGCCTGTCCGGAATGTTTATAATAGCGCCGTATTCGTGCAGAAAATCCATTCCCAGTATCACGTCTCTGCAGCACTTCAGCAATATAACGAAAGTTTCAACAAACGTCGAGCTACCAATATCAATTCTGGCTGTGCATTTGCCTGTAGGGGTCATCAATTGACCTCCCGCCGTTCTTATGTGGGGACCAGTCCATGACGTCTTGACTTTATTAAGGCTATCGGAGAGTTTCTGGCTAATTATTGAGAAATAGGCCCCAGTATCTACTAACGCGGTTACGGGGTGTCCATCTACGAAAACAGCGAGGTCAGCACTTACGACTTCCCTTGGGGTCCGCAGAGGCATATTGTCCGATTGCACAGATAGTGTTGGGGGTGTTGAAGCATTTCGACGGTCGGCAACCTCCCCCCCAAAGGTCGCTTCTGTTAGTTTCCCCGACGAGGGCTAGGGGACCTGCCGCCCCTGACTACATCGGCGTAACTGCGACCTTGCGGCGAAGAGCTCGGTGCAGGTGACGGAGAGCGGGTTCGACGAGTGAATTGATGTCCTTGCGGAGCAACATCGTCACTGTAGCGCCTGTTTTCGAATCGAACTCGCGGAAAGGTGGGTGGAGAGCTCTGGTATCCGGGGTCACGATACGGGCAAAAACGGTAAACGTGGCCGGCTTCTCCACAATGAAAGCACCAAGGACGGCGGTCGACGGTGCACCACATTTCCGTCCTGCGAACAAATGGTCGACTTGTGGGCGTCCTCTGCGGCCAAGCTGCAGTTGTCTGCGATGGGAAGTAGGCCGATGTTTCCACAGGTACACTAGGTTGCGTGGTCAGTGGCTGCGCGTTGTACGGCGGGGATGGCGGCTCGTTGAAAGGACGAGCCAAAGGTTGTGAGTTGTAGGCTGCTGCTGGAGGAGGACGAAGAACAGCCAATGCGTTGCTGAGAGACCGTTGGTTCGGTAGAGATTCAGGCAACGAGAATGCCTACCTGATTTCTTGTCGCACAACCTCTGCTACAGAAGCCCCGACTGACCCCTGCGGGGTCACAAGGAGGTTGCGAATCTCTTCACGAACAACCTCCCGGATGAGCTCACCAAGCTCATTTCCGGCAGCCAGAGCAGAAACGTTGCTCGAGGCGTTGCTTGGGCGATCGAAGGGTCGGCAATGTTGTTGCAGTCTTATACTTAATAGCGCATGAAAAGGGACGAGGCACAGACGGACGACGCGGACACAGCGCTAACTTCCAACAATCTTTTTAAAACATTGTTGCGGAACCGGCGGGTCATGTCCTCCGCAAACATGGCGACGCTCTCATTCGGTTTCTGGATGTGCGACTCGTTTAGTTGGTGGGCAGAATCGCGACGATCGTTGTTTGCGAAGGTGGTGGAAAGCTGCTGTCGAAACTCATTCCAGGAAGTCAGTGTGGCTTCCCGGTTCTCGTACCACGTACGAGCGCTGTCCGCCAGAGCGAAGTAGACGCGTGAGAGTTTTTCTTCTGCAGTCCACCGATTCGCCTTGGCGACTCGCTCGCATTGCGCGAGCCAATCTTCGACGGCCTCGTAAACATCACCATGGAATGTGTCGTGAGTCTGAGGATGCTGCAGAGTCACCTGAGAAGGTCCTGCGGTTGCCATATCGTTAGGTAGAGTTCACGTTGGTGGGGAGTTCTCCAAGAAGATTACCTCCGGGCTGAGGCCCCGCAGTCGGCGACTGTAGCGGTGGACAGGAGTGTCCACTAGAGGAACTGATTGCGGGTTTGAACTGGGTGTTGCACTCCGCAGAGGAGTTCCGAGCATCAGGGAGTACCCAGCACATCCACGAGTGTCGCAAGATGCGAAGAACGGCACACAGAACGACGGCCGTGCGACAACAAACACAGGCTCTATATGCAAGGCCCAACAATAATTGTCCACGCCAACTTTATCTTCTTCGGAGGGAGAGATGCTTGCGCTCGTGTACCTCCCTTCATTGTCTTCTTTAGTCGTGACAATATATATATATATATATATATATATATTGTAGTGGGGAATATGCATGTAGGCGCCGTGGGTATTGCCATCGCTTCGGCGCGAGACCCGAGCTCGAGCTACGGATGCCAACAGGTAGGACTGTGCCTACAAAGCCACTTGCGATCCCTCGGACAAGTCTCAATAAATCCCCCTTTCATTTGGTGGAGGTGCCGGGTAACCTCGAAAACTGGAACTCCGAAGCCGGACGCTACCCACTGCTACGACCATGCCTGACGACACCGCCCAGGAAGATAGACCTCAGCCTCCAGCGGTCATCGTTTCTGGTGTGTTGCGCCAGCGTGATCCTGCCGTCTTTAGCGGCACCGATGATCATGACGTGGAGGATTGGTTGTCATCGTACGAGCTGGTAAGCCGGCACAATAAGTGGGACGACGCCACCAAGTTGCATAACGTGTTGTTTACCTTACCGGCGTCGCGAACCTCTGGTTCCGAAACCACGAACACGATTTCACCACATGGACTGCATTCAAGACCAGTTTTGCAGAAGTGTTCGGGCGTCCTGCTGTGCGCAAGCTTCGCTCTGAACAACGCCTACGTGGGCGCGCGCAACTTCACGGTGAAACGTTCACCAGCTATATCGAAGATGTCATTGACCTGTGTAGGCGGGTGAATTCGTCAATGGCTGAACAGGACAAGATAAAACACATTATGAAAGGCATTGATGAGGACGCCTTTCAAATGTTGTTAGCGAAGGATCCGCGTACTGTGGCTGACGTCATCAACTTGTGCCAATGTTTTGACGAGCTACGGAAACAACGCATCTTAGCTCGACGCCCACCACCCACGGAAGATTCGCTAGCAGCATTGGTTATTGGCGACAACCAGACAACTTTGCTGACTCAGATAAAACAATTTGTGCGGGAGGAGGTTGCCCGACAGCTCTCCATTTTGCCGACCACGGAGAAGCCTTCTCACTCTTTGGCTCCAGCGATCCGGCAGATGATTCAAGAGCAAGTGACCGAAGCTATTCCATCTTCGTCTCAGCCGGCTCCCGTGGTCGCAACTCTGACGTATGCTGAGGCGGCTGCCCGGGCTCCTCGTCTACCGGTGTTCTCTCCTCCGCCTTCAGCGCCTCGCCCGCCGCTGTTCTCTCCTGCGCCTTTGCCTCGGCAGCCGGCGGCTCACTTCTTCGGTGCACAACAGCAGGATACAAATCCTTGGCGCACTGCTGATAACCGCCCCATATTCTACGCCTGCAGCACCCCGGGACATGTAGCGCGCTTCTGCCGCCGGCGTTTCCCGGCCTTCATGGGCACCACGCGAGCCCCCAACTACGAATTCCGACCATTTCGTATGCCACAACAGCCGCCACCGGAAGTCTACGTGCTGATGGCGTACCAGCTCCGGAGTACCAGCCCTTTGGTGCTCGTCGCTCGCCTTTCCCTCGCCGCCGCTCCCTCTCACCTATGCGTCATCGGCCCAGCGCCAGTACTGAGGCGGAAAACTGATTTCCGCAGTTCCTGAGGCACGAACTGCGTCGTCGTCGGAAAATCGAAGTCCTCGCTTCTCCCCCGCTAACGTTATTGAAGTGTCAGTGGATGGCATCAAATCTTTTGCGCTCGTCGATACTGGTGCCGCCATATCCGTGATTAGTGAAAAGCTTTGCCGTTTATTACGTAAAGTGACCATGACGCCTTCGGTAATATCGCTTCGAACAGCCACCGCTCAACAAGTTCAGCCCGTCGCTATGTGCACTGCCAGGGTGCTGATTCGAGACATTTTGTACTCGATTGAATTCTTTGTGCTAACCTGTTGCTCCCACGATGTGATTCTCGGCTGGGATTTTCTGTCACGCCATCATGCCGTCATTGACTGTGCACGTGCTGAGGTTCAGTTCTCCGTTCTGTGCGATTTGCCAACTCACGACTTGCAAGTTCCTGATGTTAGCAGGATCTGTGTAGCTTCAGATACTGTCCTTCCTCCACACAGTGCTGTATTTGTCCCTCTTTCATGCACATCGCTTGCCGAAACGACGGTCTTGTTCAAACCCGCTGCCATCTTCAGTCGCCGCCACCCTATATCGTTGCCTTTCGCCCTCCTCACGGTTCACCATGGTGCTGCGGAAATACTGGTTTCTAACCCAAATTCGCACGTTTTGGCTTTGCGCTGTGGCGAGACTATTGGCACCATCCAGACTGTGGACGATGACGTTATTGTGTCTTTCCCTGCTGCCGACGACCAGGCTACAACTAACGTAACAGCACTGACGCCCCATGTGCCATCTGACCGGATCTCACCAGATGTTTTTTGTCGCTCTATTGCCGATGACCTCGACCCGACACAACGTGAGCACCTACTTACCCTTTTAACTACTTTCCCGTGATAGCGCGCGTCCCCGCACGCTTCCGCTCGGGCATACGGCGCGCGGCGAAGATTTTATCTATAGGGAACCTCACGGCGACGGCGACGACGACGGCAGAAATCTTGTTGAAGTGTCCATATAATTGCTATCGCAATGAAAAGGATGGTTCCGTTCGCTTTTGCGTTGATTATCGAGCGCTCAATAAGATTACACGCAAGGATGTGTATCCCATGCCTCGAATTGACGACGCCTTAGATACACTACAAGGAGCGGAATATTTTTCCAGCCTTGATCTGCGATCGGGATATTGGCAAATTCCCATGAATGAGGCTGACAAAGAGAAAACCGCTTTCGCCACGCCGGACGGACTTTATGAATTTAATGTAATGCCATTTGGCCTGTGCAACGCTCCAGCCACGTTTGAGCGTATGATCGACACTGTTCTTCGTGGCCTTAAGTGGAAGACCTGCCTCTGTTATCTGGATGACATCGTTGTTTTTTCTTCCAACTTCAGCCAACACCTACAGAGATTAGACGAAGTCCTCCAATGCCTTTCAGATGCTGGCCTCCACATTAATACTAAAAAATGACAGCAGATCCACGAGGTGAATGATGATGAGTGGGCGAAGCTCCGGAGGGAATCATCGGATCTCCCGCTTAAGGGGACGCTAGCACAAACGCGTTAGAAACGTGCAGTACTCTCTAGTAAGGGGGAGCGGCCACAGCGTCTTACGCAGCCATTTACACATGCCGGAACGTGCACCGCGTTTGCCGACGCCATCACATGACTGCTGAGAGAGTATACCCCCCGTATTCATAAACGCTCCTCGACTTGAACTTGACTTGCCACCGCTTTGGGCAGCGCGTTCGAAACGCGTTGAAGGTAAGGTGGAGAGGCCACAGCGTCTTACACCAGCTTCTTACACGGGCCGTAACGCGCTAGCACAAACGCGTTAGAAACGCGCTAGAAACGCACTAGAAACGCGGCCTTTCGTTAATGTTGGGTATTTATAGCCATCGTGGTGCGTTTGTCCATGTCCGCTTCGTGGCGTAGTCAATCGGATTTCTGAAGGAAGTTGTTATGTCATTTTCATTACTGAAAGCTCATTTTCGAATGAATTTTTGTGTTCTGTGACGCGAAAGAAACTCTATCGGGATCTTGTAGATGTTTTCTTACCACTTCCTGTATATCGCACGATATACAACTTAGGACCTGAACGGAATGTTTTGAAACGTGTGAAAAATATGCCTGTTTGACCTTCAGCTAAAACATTCTTTTTTCAATTGCATTCTGGCACTCTCCCTGTGAAGCCATGGCTACAAAGTAAAGGCATATTTGTTCCATGGTCTGTTAACTGCATCATGTGTAACAAATCGGAAACTATCGAGCACATCTTCCTGGATTGCCATGACTCCGTTTTCTTGTGGGACGTTCTCAAACGAACTCTGAAAAAAGAACTGCCGATAAGCCCTTTCGGTATTCGTTTCTTGCCATGCGCAGACGCAGAGGGAGTGCCGGCTGACATGATAATGCTTTTGTGTATGAACAGTGTGTGGAAAACGCGCATGGATGTCAGGAATGCCCGCGTAGATGCAAGGTCGGCAAGGCAACACCTAGTTGAAAGTCTTACGTACACCCGGGATGCTCTAAGGCACATGATTGAACCACCAGAGTGGATTCAGGAGCTTGACGTTTTGGTGTCTGTGGTGGCCTCTTTGAAGGCCTTTCAAAGTAGCATAGTCTAGCCAAATTATGCGTTAATATTGTGTAGCGCCAAGTGACCTGCTTTGTATTTGTACGGGTGTATGTATTGTTGCAAAGAAGGGAATAAAGAAAAAAAAGAAAGCTTCGTGGCGTAGTGGGCTAACGCCGCGCGCTCGGAAGCGAGGGGTCCCTGGTTCGATTCCGCGCTACGGACACAACTTCGGAATTTTTTTCTCATTTTTCTCAGGCTGGTTACACACTACTACTACTACTACGACGGGGACGGAACGGGTGCCGCTATAAGGAGCTTCGCCCCTAAAAAATTCACAGCATATCCACGGGGTGAATGATGATGAGTGGGCGAAGCTCCGGAGGGAATCATCGGATCTCCCGCTTAAGGGGACGCTAGCACAAACGCGTTAGAAACGTGCAGTACTCTCTAGTAAGGGGGAGCGGCCACAGCGTCTTACGCAGCCATTTACACATGCCGGAACGTGCACCGCGTTTGCCGACGCCATCACATGAATGCCGAGAGAGTATACCCCCCGTATTCATAAACGCTCCTCGACTTGAACTTGACTTGCTACCGCTTTGGGCAGCGCGTTCGAAACGCGTTGAAGGTAAGGCGGAGAGGCCACAGCGTCTTACACCAGCTTCTTACACGGGCCGTAACGCGCTAGCACAAACGCGTTAGAAACGCGCTAGAAACGCGGCCTTTGGTTAATGTTGGGTATTTATTGCCATCGTGGTGCGTGTGTCCATGTCCGCTTCGTGGCGTAGTGGGCTAACGCCGCGCGCTCGGAAGCGAGGGTTCCCTGGTTCGATTGATGATGATGATGATGATCCTTCACCATGGCTCGCACCCACTGAGGGGGATAGGCCAAGAATCGGGCGGCAGTAGGTAGCTAAAAAAAAAATTCTTGTTGACAATGAGATACGCAAAGTAAAGAAGGCACAATCAAAAACAAAGAAAATTTTGTATACCTAGAGTATTGTGCCAACGAGCAGTCAGACTAACCGAAAGGTGAAAAATATAGTTATTATCAAGGTCAGAAAAAATACAATGTTACTAACGAATTTGGAGAAACAAATTTCAGTGAAATGAATACTGATCTGATAGGTAGAATAAGGTTACTATAATTAACAGGGTAATCGTCTTGTTTCTGTTAAAAATTGAAAGACTGCGCAACAAACGTCTCTGTGACAATAGCCGAGGGAGGAGGCCCCAAATGATAATAATACTGGTGTACTTAATCTTAATCCAATTTTGCAGAGTGGAGCTTCGAGTAATTTCGTTCGCTGGTTTGAATAACGTCGGCATGATAAAAAGTAGTGGTCTATTGTTTCAATTTCCTTACAATTTTGGCACAGAGGGGACATCGTCAGACCAGCTCTGTGTAAATAGAAATTCAATTCCGGGATGCGACAACGTAATTTGGAGAATGTAACTTCTAACTGCCGAGAAGGACACCACTGATTATTCCAGCCAAAACCGAGATGCTGAAAGTCTGTAGATGGGATCAGCGATAATTTGATTAAGTCATTTCGTAGGCTAAACGTTCTGAATCTCGATGCAGTGACGTAAGCTGTATCCGGTAAAATATGAAGCACAGGTCCATTTAAAGATGTTCTGGCTAATAAATCTGCCATTTCGTTTATGTATAAACCGCAGTGTCCAGGAACCCAGAGTAAATTAATTTTTTGTAACGTTGGAGGGATTAAATTTTGAAACACATTTAAGATAGTTGAATTCGTTGCCGAGGAAAGCGACACACATACCGACCGAGAGTCTGTTACTACGACAGCTGATAATTGATTCGGGGGTAGTTTGCGCAGTGCTAAAACAATCGCCAATAATTCTGCTATGAAAATAGTCGTGTAATCCGGAAGGCGAATAGAAAAGGACCAACTAAGAGAAGGAGAAAAGATGCCTACGCCAGCCTTTTCGTTTAACATTGAAGCGTCCGTGGCTATTATATTGTTTGTTTCCTGGTGAGAGAGGTAATCTAGTAATTAGTCATTTAAATATTGGAATGGCATTAGTTTAGCATTCGAGGGGAAGATATCGTCAAATTCAATTTGGAGGATTTTCTTGGATTGACTTATTGGGTGAATACATTGAATTTGTACATTCAGTGGTGATAGCTGTGCCTGTACGAATACGATCTGAGGGGTGTGCAGTCGCGACCAATGAGTATTAAAAAACGTACTTGGTTCATTAATGAAAACATACATTGATCTTCTTTGGGGAGAATCGTAAAACTTTAGGTACGTTTGGACAGTAAGGATTTGGAATCTACTAATTAAACATGGTAGTCGCGCTTCCATATACAGAACGTTGTTTGCAACAAACTTAGGGAGTCCAAGGCACAAACGCAGAGCTTCCTTTTCTAATAGTACCAAAGGTTTAATTTTATAAGCTGGACACCCAGAAAATAAGACACAGCCAAATTCCATGATTGGTCGGACATACATTTTATATATCATAATTAATGTGTTTCTTCGCAGCCCGTATCGTCGGTTACTGATTTTACGCAACCATCCTACAGCCCGAGTTGCCTTAAACGCGACGTTATCAATGTGGCTTTTCCAGTTTAGTGTTCCATCATATGTAATTCCCAGATATTTAAGAGAATCCACCTGAGGAATGAACTCTTGACGATACATCAGTGAAATGTGAACGGGAACATCTAAAGGAAAGAGAAGGAGTGCACTTTTACTAACGTTCAGAGACATATGTATGGTTTCAATCCAAGTTTCAAGCATAGATAAGTAATTTTGTAACATTTGATAAAGTGAATGTAGATCAGCATTCGATGCAAAAAAAGCGATGTCATCAGCATAAACGTACACATGAATGTCCTGGAGCAGCGGGATGGAGCTTAAAAATATATTAAATAAAACAGGAGATAATACTGATCCTTGTGGTACTCCCCTCTGTTGCTTATACCTAGACGATGAACATCCGTTTTGAAAACAGTAGAACTCTCTTTCCCTTAAAAATTCTGACAACCACGCCGTGATGTATTTCGGAAACCTGTAATTCTCTAATTGCTTTATCAGTATGCTATGTTCCACGGAATCATAAGCTTTTGCTAGATCCAGGGTCACTAATGCTGAATATTCTCTTCGGCGACGAGCAAGTTTTATGCGATTCTCTAAATCTACATGCGCACACCAAATCGAGCACCCTGATCTAAAACCAATTTGACAGGGGCTAAGTATTAAGTTTTCAGAAATGTAGGTCGTAATTCGACAATTTAAAATTCGTTCAATTAGTTTAACTAAGTTTGATGTTAGGGAAATTGGTCTAATATTATCTAAATCATATCGACCTCCCTGTTTTTTAAGTATCGGAATTACCTTAGCAAGTTTCCATTCTGAAGGTACCCACGCATTTTTTAAAGAGTAATTTACCATATTAAAAATTTCTTCTGGGGACAATTCATACAGAATTTTTATCACGGCTGTGGTAACTCCATCTGGTCCTGGCGCTGAAGAAGGCAGATAGCGAACAACATCCGCCAGTTCTTGTGTTGTGACTTCCCTAAATTCCTCTAGTGGTAACGGTTTCACTATGTACGGTGGAATGATTGAAGTGAACCTATCTTTCAGTCCTTTTCCAATATTTTCTAATAATTCGGATAATTCACGTGGCGAAAGCACGGAAGAGTCAATATTTGCTGGAACTGGAATCATTTTTCGAGAGCGTAAAAACCTAAAAAGGGCTTTTTTGTTTTTTGATTTAGACAGATGATTGTATTTATTCATATCATACTCCTCTTTGGCTTTACCTATCGTACGCTTGAATGTTGCAGCAACAAATTGGTAATCACTCCAATTCTTTGGACATTGATTACAAAGAAGTTGCTTCCAGGCAGCTTTTCGTTTTCGGTGGGCCCTCGCGCAATCTGAATTCCACCACGGACTTAATGGTTTACCTGTGTTGCAGGTTAAATTAACTGTTGCATTCTTCGCGGAACGCTTTAAAACTGCACAGAGGCTCAGAGCCCTAATATCCTCTTGCATAGCCGTACGTGAAAGCATCGTAGACTTCAAGTCTTTTTGAAGTTTGTTATAGTTTATAAATGAGTTATTTTCCTTCTAAGAGAAATCACAGGGAAATCAATTTGAAAAATAATTGGGAGGTGGTCGCTGTTCGTAGCACAGTCTATAGTATTCCACGATGATATAGCTAAAGATGAGCTGGAGAAAGTGAGATCTATAGCCGATTGAGACTCCGCGAAGAAACGTAATAACTTTTGAATTTAGACAAGATAGATTATTATCAAGAGTCCATTCCCACAGGCGTTTTCCTTCTGAATCAGTTTTAAAACCCCGAGATACATGGTGTGAATTAAAGTCACCAGCGAATACTATGTCTTTTCTGCAGGAAGCTAATACGGTGTCTAGAGAAAATGTATCCTGCACTCCTGCTGGGAAATATAAATTAACTAAGGTAAAAGGGGAGCAGTCTGGGAGTGAAATGTCTAATGCTAAAATTTCACATTCGGTAGACATTCTTTGAAACGATATCGTTGCTTTGTGACTAAATTTATTTGAAACCAAGAAAGCAACGCCACCACCTCTGGCAGGCCGATCCAAACGAAACATTCGATAATATTTTAGAGAATATTTTTGACCATTTGAAAGCCAGGTTTCTTGTAAGATAATGATGTCTGGAGAAAATTGAGAAGAAATATACGATAGATCTGTAGTAGCAGAAACAATTGAACGACAATTCCACTGCAAGATTTTTAGAGACCCTATGGTGAAGATAGAACGGTAGCGGAAACCGCCTGATCCAAAATAGTCTCTTTCAAAAGTCCTTCTTGGAAAGGTTCACTTTTTCATATTTTGAGTTTTTGACTTTGAAGAAATTTTGTGGGGAGGAGATCGTGTGCGTTTTAGACTTTTGTGTTCCATGTCTACATCCTGGTAGTCTTCATACTCTTCCGTTAGGGGTTCCGGTTCCGTCCGTTCTACTTGAGTAGAAGGTCCTGCGCAAGGGGAGTCAGCTGACGAGTTTGATGACAATGTTTGTTTTTGAGTTATGTTTAGTACATTTGCAACCTGGTATGCAGGAGATTGGGTAGAGGCTGCACCAATGACCTGCGCCATCTGGCTAGTCATCATTTGTGTCAAGGACTCAAAAAGAGTTGTTGCAAGTCGTTCCATTGCCTTTTCCATAGCTTTCTCTACTGCCTCTGCTATGGCCTTGGATAGAGAAACATCCATACTAGCGGTTGTGACGAGCTGTTACGCCTGCGTAGCCCTGGGATCTTCCCTGAACTTCTGTAACTGCTTCCCTACGTGAGCAACGCCTGCGTTCCACCACTTCTAGTATTCTTAATTCTCGTTCCTTTGCAGAACAGTTTGAATAGTCTGCAGGGTGTGCTTCATTGCATAGGCAGCAGTTTTCTTCCTGCGACTTACATTCTGTGCTGTCGTGATTCTCTCCACATAGGCGGCATCGAGTAACCGATCTGCATCCTTTTATAGTGTGTCCGTAGCGCCAACATTTCAAGCACTGTAGTGGTCTTGGGGAAAGTGGCTCTACTCTGTATATCAGGGGCCATGCCTTGATTTCAGTTGGACGAACTGTTCCCGCGAACGTAACAATCACCGACTCCGTAGGTGACTTCCTGTTCTCAATAATTCGGCTACACCGGTATACGGATACAGCTCCAGCAACTGAAAATAAGTCTAGCACTTCTGAGGGGTCCAGGCTCGCGTCGACCCCACGAACTAAGCCTTTCGAGCATGCAAGGTGTGGTGGAATAAACGGGCTCACCGGATTCGATGCGAATTCAGAACAGTTTAGAAGGTCTCGAACGCACTCCTGATCCGATGAGCAGCAAAGAATACCACCGCGACCAAACTGGCGGACCTCGGTGATCTTTTGGAACTGGGAGGAGGCCTTTCGAAGCTCCACCTGAATCGCTTTCGGATTCTTCATCTGAATCGATCCCCCATTTGTAGGCACAAGAGCCACAGGGACACTTTTGTTGCCACTGCGTAAAAAAGAGTCTATTGGCCACTCTCGGGAAGGGATTGAGGCTAGCCAAGGGGAATGCCCTTGACCGGGGGAAGAAAGAGACATCAGGTTAGTCTGACTTTACACTCGCGACACAATAATCCTAAAGGTGAAGAAAAAAGATCAATAAATGAATCAAAAGAACAATCGAGACGTTAAAAGAGCAATAGATAACCGCCGCCCGATACTTGACCACACCCGAGACAGGACAGCAGACGAAGACAGCAGGCGAGCGGCGAGCAGCGGCGAGCAGCCTTTGGAACGATTGCAGCCTCTGGTTCGATTCCGCGCTACGGACACAACTTCGGAATTTTTTTTCTCATTTTTCTCAGACTGGTTACACACTACTACTACGACGACGACGACGGGGACGAACGGGTGCCGCTATAAGGAGCTTCGCCCCTAAAAGTGCACATTCGCCAGCAGAAGCATCAAAGTGCTGGGTCACGTCGTTTCAAAACAAGGCGTCCAACCTGACCCTGAGAAGATTGCTGCTGTGCTTCAATTCCCTTGCCCATCAAAGCAAAAAACATTGCGCAGCTTTCTCGGCCTGGCGTCTTACTTTCGCCGTTTTATACGCAATTTTGCTACAATAGCAGCTCCTCTATATAAGCTCGTGGTCACCGGCGCCTCTTTCACATGGTCCGAAGACTGTGAGTCGGCATTTCAAGCCCTTAAAAAACATCTCACTTCCGCACCGGTGCTTCGCCATTTTGATGAGAGGGCACCCACCATACTCCACACTGACGCAAGTGCGCAAGGCATCGGAGCAGTGCTCCTGCAACGGGGTCCCGAGTCTAAAGAGCAGGTTGTGCCGTATGCTAGCCGGACCCTCTCGCCATCTGAACGGAACTATACACGATCACAGAGCAGGAATGCCTGGCTATTGTTTGGTCCATTAAGAAGTTTCGCCCGTATCTCTATGGTCGCCACTTCACCATCGTCACCGACCATCATGCGCTGTGTTGGCTGTCATCTATGAAGAACATGTCAGGACGCCTGGGACGCTGGATACTGCGCTTACAAGAATATGATTTCACGATAACGTACCGGTCTGGCAATGTCATCATGATGCAGACGCACTGTCTCGATGCCCGCTTTCGCCTTCTATCGATCGTGCGCACTCCCCGTCTCTAACACGTCGCTCTGACGCTACGCCTGCCGCTTACCAGCTCACGCTAATGTCAATGGATCAAGCTCAGCCTTCTTCACGCTCCGATTTAGCTTCCCTTCAGCACGCAGACTCCTACTGTCGAACTCTCATTGATCGCCTTCGCGGCCTAACTAAACCACCCAACAGCGACTTGCGATGCCAGCTTCAGCAATTTCGCCTTCAAGATGGGGTGCTTCATCGTTATATTTATCATCCTACGGGTAACAAGTGGGTCCCAGTCATACCTCGCTGCCTTCGTCTTCGAGTTTTAGAAGCATTTCATGATGACGTTGCCGCCGGCCACTTAGGCTTCCACAAGACCTACGACCGCATCAAGGCCCCCTGCTTCTGGCCTGGATTGTCCACAACGGTAGCCAAATACGTTGCCTCATGTGCGTTGTGTCAGCACCGCAAACGCTCCACATCCCCACCTGCCGCTTTTCTTCAGCCTCTGCCATGTCCGACCGAACCTTTCGAGTGTGTTGGAATTGACTTATACGGTCCCTTGCCGTTGACGCCCTCCGGTCACCGCTGGATCGTCACAGCGGTAGACCACTTAACAAGATACGCCGAGACTGCGCCTCTTCGATCTGGTGCTGCTTCTGAGGTTGCTGACTTTTCCCTGCAATCCATAGTCTTGCGCCATGGTGCTCCTCGCGTTCTTTTGTCCGATCGTGGCAAAGCCTTCATGTCCCATGTCCTCGAGGAAGTCTTGCGGCGGACTAATACGAAGCATAAAACCACTTCTACATATCACCCTCAAACCAACGGCCTTACTGAACGCTTCCACCGAACGCTCTCTGACATGATTTCTATCTACTTACGTCCTGACCACACAAACTGGGACAACATCCTTCCCTGTGTTACATTCGCTTATAATACTGCGACACAACGAACTACCGGTTACAACCGTTTCTTCCTGGTGTATGGACGATCTGCCTCCTCCGTCTTCGACACCGAATTCTTTTTCTCTCCTGCTTCGCCTAACACCTCCCTCCCAGAAGAGTTTGCAGCTCGACTCGCGCATTGCCGTGAAATTGCTCGTCGCAACACCGCCGCTACCCAAGAAGAAAGAAAACGTCGCTGCGACAGTAAACGCCGCGACATCGCCTTCCATCCTGGAGACCAAGTCCTCCTATGGACGCCGGTTCGAACCCCTGGACTTTGCGAGAAATTCCTTCACCGGTACATTCGGCCCTACACACTCCTACAACAAACTTCCGCAGTGAACTATCTAGTCACTCCGCTTCACTCCGTCGAGGACCGCCGTCGTCGTAGTGCAGAAATTGTTCACGTCTCCCGCATGAAGCACTTTATTCCCCGTTCAGCCGAACTTTAGATTGCGGCCAGGTTGGCCGCTTCCACGAGGGGGGGAAATAAGTGTAAGCACATTTCACGTACTTCATCGTTCTCATTTGTACATAGCCATCATCATCCCTGTTTCTCTTCTTCTTCGTGTTTGAACCTCGGCCGTGCCGGTGGAATAAACGGGTCTACCAGTGCTGCCTGTCCTGGTCGTCTTCCTTCTTTCAATATATATATATATATATATATATATATATATATATATTGTATTGAAGAAGAGAGACACGCTAGTGGATACAGCGCTACTGGCTCTAAAAGCTAGTGGGTCGAGCGCTCTCGCTCAGCTACGGCTCTCGCGCTTGGAACCTGTTACGGCGCTTACCGTTGACGCTGCGCTGCTCCAGGCTCTGCCGAATAAACACATTTAGAATTGGTGGATTGTGCTGGGTAACCTCAGACAATCATCCTGGAAGTCCGGTCCCGCACCCTATACCAGCTACCATGCCCCAAGACGCCTCCGAGCAAACGCCTCATCCCGCACCCACTGCGTGTCCCGGGGTACCTCGTCACCGCGACCCTCCTATCTACACTGGAGCGGACGACACTGACGTTGACGAATGGCTCACGGCGTACGACAGGGTAAGCGCCCATAAACTGCGCCATGTTCTGTTCTACCTCGCTGGTGTGGCCAGCCTGTGGTATAATAACCATGAAACATAGTTCCAGACATGGTCAGAATTTAAGACTTCCCTCGCCGATGTATTTGGTCGCCCAGCTGCTCGCAAGCTGCGGGCGGAGCAGCGTTTGTGGGAACGAGCTCAACAGCCAGGAGAAACATTCACCAGCTATATTGGAGATGTCCTGGACCTATGCAGGAAAGTCGATTCGACCATGGCGGAGTCTGATCGAATTCGCAGCATCCTGAAGGGCATAGAAGACGACGCCTTTAACATGTTGCTGGCCAAAAGTCCTCGCTCTGTGGCCGAATTTATCACACTGTGCCAGAGCTATGAAGAACTCCGCAGGCAGCGATTACTGACCCGTCGATCTCTACCGCGTGACGAACACCTCGCTGGTTTGGCTGCCATGTCCGACCAGAGAGCTTTGCTCGCAGAAATGAAGGCGTTCGTCCGCGAGGAAGTTGCCCGGCAACTCTCATTGATGGAGTTTGCACAGCCGCAGCCGGTGCACGCGCCAACGCCGAGTTTTGCGCCTCCGCTTCGCCGCGTCATATCGCAAGAACTGCGCGAGGTTTTGCCTGAGCACCACCTGCGCGTTCCTGCGGCTGCGCCTCACAGCTACGCCGAAGTCATGGCCAGGCCCCAACAGATACCGACGACGGTGCCACTCAGCTACGCGGAAGTCGTCACCCAGCCTCAACAACTCCCTCAACGGTGACCTCTCACGTACGCCGAAGTCCTCGTTATGCCCCGAGTGCAGCCTGCCGTGCAATCACTTCACCAGCCGCCATGTCCAACGCGTCCTTCCACATGGGTGGGACCTGCCGCAGCGACTCGGTGGCGTACGGCGGACAATCGGCTGATATGTTTTGCGTGCGGCTACGCAGGCAACGTCGTACGCTACTGTGGTCGCGTGCAGTCGCCTAGCGCTACACCATATGCGCCAAGTCTTATCGTGGGTTCTCCGCGCCCATATTACCACGACGAACCTCGGGCTGCGTCACCACCATTCCGCCGGTCTGCCAACATCCGCCCCTCACCTCCACCCCGACGCTCCCCATCACCGATGCGGCCTCGTCCCGGAGGTCGGGATAAGGAAAACTAATCGTCGCAGTCCATGAGGCAAGGGCTGCGACGCCGTCGAAACGCGAAAGTCCTCAACCTAGCCCAACCAATGTGATAGACGTGTTAGTTTACGGTGTGCGCACATATGCCCTCGTGGATACCGGAGCCGCTGTATCAGTTATGGACGCAAAGCTTTGTCGCTTCCTTCGAAAGGTCACGACGCCCCTTGCCGGATTCTCCCTCCGCACAGCAGGCGTACAGCGTATTCATCCGCTAGCGGCGTGCACCGCTCGTGTTCTCATCGAGGACGTTGTATACGCCATCGAATTTATTTTTTGCCCTTTCGGCCTTGCGATCACTGTGGCAGATGGTCAATGGACGCCGCTCGAAGCCCATTGTGCGAAGAGCGCGCAGCGCAAATACCTGCTATTATTGGGGGCGAGGACTTAAGAAGTCGCCATCTGTCGGAAGCGCCTCGCTTGCGTACTATGAGGGATAACGCGGCGCGCTCCTCATAGGTTTGGCCGTCGGCGCTCAATAAAAACACCACGCAGGAGCCCTCCTCGACATTTCCGTAACTACTCTCCAAATAAGGGAAGTTTCTTATTGTCAAAATAATAATCCTGGGCAAACAAAGTGCCGAATAGTTTACAGGCTCTATCTCTTTACCGAATACGTACAGCGAACGCCCACTGCACGCGGTCACTGCGATGGACTCCCCCTAACCAGCTCATTACGTAAAAGGTAGACTGTGTGAAATATGTTCTTATACTATGCTGTCTGTATATCCAGATGGAGCCTAACAGAATGAAGCCTCATTACAGCGATCGCACGGGTTCGCCGCGACTGACCGCGCGTCTGCATGCATGTCCGCGCACAATGCATCGCTTTCGCTGCGAGCGCGTTTTCGCACCATGCCGTGAGCTTTAGGCCGCAGCATATGAACATTTGATGGTACACAAGCGACCATTGTTGCGTGGACGCTATCAGAGCTTGTTCAAAAATATTTGTTATAAA
>NC_051163.1:124412903-124586156 GCF_013339745.2 Dermacentor silvarum | reverse complement strand
GCAAATCCCAAGACAGTCTTTACAGTTGTTTTTCATAGCATTACGTTTGCGGCAGTAAAATAAAGAAAACAAACTGCCGATCCAATCATGTAAATAGATGTTATGAATGCCAGTTTTAGCAAGAAGCGGATTACAAACAGGCATCAAGCTAACAGCACAGAGACTTGTAATGTGTATAGCTGACAACGCAGAATTTGCTAGTGTGCGCTGAACCGATGTCGCGCATGAGGTGTGCGCCTTATGTGTCGTCTGATTCTCAGATACTCTTTAGGTTCTCCCCATATCTAGGCTGCATCACTAATATCGCGTGGTTTTTCGCAGACTGATATCCCGCGCTATAAATTCATTAAAGCTTCTCGTTCACTTACAATGTGCGCCAGATACTCTGAGCCCACCCAGTCCTTTCCAGGCGCTATATGCCTGTGCGGCCGAGCATATGCGTGCGTCATTAGTGTATTGATTGCTTTGACATATCACCGGAACAGACAAATGTGCACTAACATGTGCGCAGGTATCTTATTTGGCAGTACGTTGGAAGCTATGCTAGAAATGCACTGCATTACTCATCGTCGTTGGCCCTAATGCTAGCGCCTGACTTGCGTGCTAACGGTTTTTACAAACACTGCGTTCATCCAAGTGTGCGCTCTTGCTCCATGCGATAGCCCACAGCGTTTGTAATACAGCGCGCCAAGGCATTTCCTGCTTCCATGGAAAGAACTGAAAAATGGAAGGTGAAAGCAACCGGTTTCGCGCGCATGCAACGCAGAGAGAGAGAGAGAGAGAGAGCGAGAGAGAGAGCGCGACCATAAAAAAAAGAAAAGAAAAGAAAAGGGCAAAGGCGCTCGGGTTTCTCGGAGCACGTACGCGGTCGGTGGCCTCAGCGTTTGCGCATGCGCAGCGGCAGCAACGGCGGCGCGCCATCTCTCCGCGTCGATTCGAATTCTCAACGGCTGCGCCAGGCAAGTCAACGCTTGTTGCTGCTGGTGAGCTGCCTGCACCTTTGTGTCTGTGTATTCGTCTCGACTTTGTGGCATCACACGTCAACTACACTGAACGGTAAGTTTTAACGAAGATGTTTTCAGTCACTAGCTCATGACTAGGTGAGCGTATTTCGTAGCGCGAACCGACTGCATGTAATGTAGGCGACTCGGGCGTACTGTCGATTTGTCGTTTGGTTTGTAAACGCGCTCGGGTTCTCCATTCTACTATAGAGAATGTTTAACGGCAAGCGATCGCTCGCGCTTGTTCCTTTTACCATCATTGTCAATGTCCGTGAAAAAGGAAATACACCATGTTTAACGTGGATACTGAGCAGAAATAAGCGCGGATTGTGTGTGTTAAGCGGCGTACTGTAGGCAGGTCTCGTTTTGTGGCGCTCGATCGGCGGCCATAAACGCTGCGCTGCCTGTCTAATAAAACTCATCTAAAGCGCGTTATGTATATACCTCGAAATTGTGCTAGAGTGACGAATTGTCTAAAAGAGACGTACAGTTGAATAAATGCTAGCGT
The DNA here is from genome assembly GCF_013339745.2 of Dermacentor silvarum. Taxonomy (NCBI): domain Eukaryota; kingdom Metazoa; phylum Arthropoda; class Arachnida; order Ixodida; family Ixodidae; genus Dermacentor; species Dermacentor silvarum. The sequence goes on along the minus strand of NC_051163.1, from coordinate 124,584,647 downwards.
ACTCAGATGAAAGGCCGTGTTTGCGGGTCATGCATCAGCAGCGTGTGCTGCCGTTTTCGTAAGTCAAAAGTAGGAGTATTTATGGGGCTCCTGGCAACCAGTATAAATATATATAACCGCAAAAGCTTTCAGAGCACGAAACTCGCGATAAGCCCAGTCAATCGCAGCTTCGCAACTTAACCGAAAGAATTGGAGAACAATAAATTAGTGGTTCGGGGAAGCACCCTTTACACGTTTGAAACTGAAGCCATTGGTTTGAGGAGAGTTTGAGGATTTTCTGTGCTGTGCTCGTGTTGCCATGAATTACGAACTCGGCCAAGCCCTTGTCAGCTTTATTAAACAATTGCTTCAATTCAGCTGAATCTAATAGTGCATTTCAAGTGACTGACGTGTTATTCATTATAATTATAATTATGTACTGGCAGGAATTTGGCAAGCATTAAACCACAATATTTTTATTGCCTCTAAACTGCGGGTGTCATAGACTGCCAGGGAATTTTCATGAAAACAGCCAGGGAAAGCTTGGAAAAACACCAGGGAAATTGAAAATGTGAACATAGGTATGCTGTCTTGTTATTTCCATACAATGTTTCCAGAGAATCGCTGTCTGAAACATATCTTTGAAGCATTTCACCTCCCAAAAAATTACAAATAGCTACGATTTTCTGAAAAAGAAATGAAAGTGAAGCATGCTGACATGGGGGGGGGGGCATTTCTTACTCAATCTTTTTGCATTACGTAAGTGTCCTGAACCTCGAAACTCTAGAAAAAATACTTATGTTATAGAGCGCCTTCAATTATTTACTGTGATAGCATTCATTGTAATGACAGTTTCAGTTTTGTTTCCCAGAAGGTGCATATGTGTCGTGCCACAACACAGAAAGTGCTCACGGGGTATTTCTGGTGCTCATGTGGTATACCTAACTTGCAACCGTGCCAGCATTCCAGAAAGATATGATTATCTATGGGAAACTAAGTGACCATATCGACACAATCAATCCATCTGCCTTGCATTGAAGTTATGGCCAATGATGTATCAGTTAACAGTACGAGAAAGACATTTAAATGTGTATTAAGGAAAATAAATTACAATCTTTGGCATGATACGTTCAATACTCCAGTCACTCTTCTGAGCATATCATTCCGCGCGGGTATATTTAATTACCAGCCAAAAATGTAAGCAGTCCAACTGGGTAGCCTAGTTTCAGCAATTAATATAGAGGTCATTTGGGCTAATTAAGTACATTATGTGTCATATGGAAGATGTAACATGCTGTTGCTGGCACCAGCAGCAATTGTAACAGTTTAATTTTTCACCATACGGTAGAGTGAAACATTATGCGATGGTACTGTTTTGTATTGACAAGCAACCATTAGGCATAGTTAAACCGTATTAAGGATTGACTTAAGTGGTTTGAGCGAATATATTAAGCTGCTTAATGAACGTACAAAAAATACACATTTGTTATTTTTGCCTCACATTGTTGTATCTACATATTTGCAGCATGCACCTGCAGCACCTTCGGAACGGCTTACACGAAGGTCAAGGCCAGCCTGGCAACCATGCTCGCCAAGGGGAAGCAGCTGTAAATTGTAAATATGTAAATATTCTCTTTTGATGATAGCATAAGACATGCGTTTTAATAAATTAATGTATTATATCGTTCAATAAAAACAGTTAATTCAATATCGGTGCACTTGTTTTCTTTGTTGCACTGCATGAGTCTGCACTAGTGGAATTGCTTGAAATATTTGTTTCTGCAACATATGAGAGTGCAGCTGGTTCAGGATCATTAATAATCTATTAACATGAATGCATAAATGCAGATGGGAAGCAACAGGTGCACATGCATAATATACGTTCAAAATTTTGTTGCTGCCATATGTAAACAAAAATTTTAACTAACTTGCAGATAGTAGATTTCATTTAAGCGAATGCATTGCATGCAACTAAACTTTCTTCAATGTGCAATTACACAAATGCTCATGCAGCTTTACATAATGATTCACGGCTGCATACATTTTAGATTTTTGACTGCTTCCATCTGCATGCATGCTTTTCTATGTACAGTTCCCTATGTATGTTCCCATATGCATACTCGGTACAATAAATTTTTGTAGACGTACATTTCCAATAAACTGCTTATTACCAAACCCCAGCCGCGAGTGCTTATAGAATAACATTGTCTGCCGAAACATAGTTGGCAAAATGTGGTGTATTATCTATTATTTATGGTGTCCCAGTAATTTTAGCCAAGCTGGTCAATGAAAATGAAAGGTTAAAAAACAACACGGTGCAAGATATATGATCATAAAAAGACCTACAGGTCAGACCTCTGAATTCACGGCCGAATGCACGCCATAGGTCTTAAAATCGGATCTTATTGCAGCGTTTTTTCTTAATATTATTTTTCATTGAGCAGCTTCACTAAATTTAAGTTAGCTGGGACACCCTGTAAAATTGTAAGGCTGAAGTCTATAGATTAGCTATAGACTGATCTACAGGAACTCTCTGTAGGCAGACTGTACCACATTCTACAAAAAGTGTAAGGCCATAAGTCCATAGACAGACTATATACTGGTCTATAGGAATAGTTTATAGTCTGTAGACATTTCATAGACATGTCTACAAAATTAAAACTATATAGGCCTATAGACTTTTGTCTATAGACACTCTGCAGACATTTGTCTACAAAAGTGAATTTTCATTGATCTATAGACCGTCTATAGTCAATCTATAGAATGAGACATTTTGTAGACTAGTCTACAAAATGTGTACGGCCATAAGTCCATAGATTGTCCATAGACTGCTCTATAGGAATAGTCTATAGATACCCTATAGACGTTTGTAGATAGTTTATAGACTTATGTATACAAAAGTAAAACTAAATAAGCCTATAGACTTTTGTCTATAGACATTCTGCAGACATTTGTCTACAAAAGTCAATTTTCATTGATCTATAGACCGTCTATAGCCAGTCTATAGACTCAGACATTTTGTAGACTAGTCTACAAATAGTGTATGGCCATAAGTCCATAGATTGTCTATGGACTGGTCTATAGGAATAGTCTATAGATAGTCTATAGCCATCTGTCTATAGACATTTTATAGACTTATTTCTACAAAAGCAGAATTATATAAGCCTATAGACATTTGTCTATAGACATTCTATAGACGTTTGTCTACAAAAGTCAATTTTCATTGATCTATAGACCGTCTATAGCCAGTCTATAGACTCAGACATTTTGTAGACTAGTCTACAATTAGTGTATGGCCATAAGTCCATAGACTGTCTGTAGACTAGTCTAAAGAAATGTCTACAAAAAGTCTGTTGACTTCATAGACAAATGTCTACACACTTTATATAGACTTTCTACAAAAATTTTTGTAAGGGAGGAATGCAGACACATAGGCGAAGAGGCGGTCACAGTCACAAATGGCGCGGAGTGCGTCCAAGACGGCGTCATGCGGGAGATTGTCAACGTCGAGTAGGACAAGGTATCCGACATACCCGCGTTGTTTGGCGTCTTCTAGTGTAGCGATGACGTCGGCGAGGCAGTCAGCGGTCGCACGATGCCGTCGGAAGCCGCTCATTTAGGGCGGAAGAAAGTCCAGTGCGGCGGCGATCCAGTCGAGCCTACGAAGGGCCATTGCCTCGAGAACTTTCCCAGTGGCAGAGGTGAGGGAAATGGGCCGGTAGGATGTTAGGTGGGAGGCTGGTTTGACCTTTTTCAGGAGGGGCACGTTGGTGGCTCCTTTCCACGAGGCTGGAATGACACCGGAGCGCGAAACTGCGTTGTAGGCTTCGACTAGATGAGGAAGCTGGGAGTGGTCGAGGTTGGGAAGCATCTGATAGGTGATGCCGTCGCTTCCCGGTGCGGACCGACGTTTGCGGCTTTGGAGCACAAATGTGAGCTCGTAAAGGGTGAAATCTTCGTTACACAAGGTATGGATTTGGTCTCTAATGCCTTGCGTGGAGAAGAAACGGAAGGGTGCAAAAAGTTCGCACCAGTTTTGTTCGGGAGGGGCCAATGAAACGGCGTGGGTAGAGGGGGGCGCGTGAGGTAGAACACTGATGTTGTCGGCAATGAGTTCGGCGACTTGGGCGGAAGTGATTTGCCGCGCGACTGCAATTGACAAGGCCGGACAGCGTGGGACTTTTGGACGGAGCATGGTATCGAGGATGCGCCAACATCGGGACTGGTTTCTGGGGTCATCCAGAGTGGCGCAGAGTCCAGCCCAGCTCTCGTTGCGTCGTTGCCTCGCGTGACGACGCACACGGCATCAATACAATTGTAGAGGGTCCAATGCTCAGCCTTGGTGGACAGTCGGCGACAATCGCGTTGCGGTATGCTGCCTCCTATATTTTCCTTCCTGCGTGCTTGGAGGCCCGTATGCGGGTGGTGGTTTTCTGTTACTGCGCGCGTCGTTCTTCGGTTAAAATGCGATGCCTTGAAACGTGAAGCAAGACTGGGGTGCCTGATTCATGAGGGCAGAAAATTTTCAAGGGGTCACTTGCGATTCTCCCCGCGGTTAGTGCATTTGCCAGCGCTTTCGCCTCAAAACCCGTCCAGAACGCCCGAGTGTGATCAATCTTTCCCACGTACTCCTTAAGTTTTCTCAAATGAGCTGTTGTGCACCTCAAACTCCGGAGCGTATTACCTGGATAACTTTTGTTCCACTGTCTTGCACCTAGGAAGAAACGAGATGTTTTGATGGACACATTTTGTCACAATTTCGCTTAGTAATAAGCTCTGCTGTGCGTCTTTGGTTTTGAGAGAAATAAATAGCATTTGCCTGCATTCTGAACGCCGAAGTCATCGGCGGTTATTCAGATTTACGTGCACTATTTTGTAAGACTGTGTGGTGCGACGACGCTGTTGAGACGCGCGTCGGGGATCCATTTTAAATTATATTGTTACGAAGGTGTGGGTTTATTTACAGGTGATGACAGATGAGAACACATGAAGGGAGTGCCGAAGGTGAAAACCAATCCGGTACAATCAACCGCCCAGTTCAAGCGCGCGCTCCACGCCACCTCTTTGTCTTCTTCTAACCTCCGATCATTGCCGCTACATTTCCCCCGGGGGTAGACGAAGCTCGCCGAGCGAGTTAAATGGGTCGGTAATAATACTGCTTGAGGCGAGACACATGAACAACATGTGTCACGCGCGAACGCCGGTTATTTGCAGTCACTTGGGCGACAACGTAGCTTACGTCACTTAGACGAGCGAGAATGACGAAGGGTCCAGAGTAGGTGGCGAGAAACTTGCGGAAGTTGCGGTACAGCCCTTTTTTGCGAACTGGTGTCCACAACCAAACATAGTCACCGGGTGAAAAGCTCAAGGGAATATGCCGGGCATCGTAGAGGCTCTTGCTGTGGCCCCGTGAGGACAATGTCCTCAGACGTGCGAGTCGCCGTGCTTCTTCTGCACGACACAAAGTCTGAGCGATGGACAGGTCTTCATGATGCTGGAAGGGTAGGAGAGTGTCCAGAAAGCTCCATGGATTACGTACGTAAAGCAAAAAGAAAGGCGCATATCCAGTAACTTCATGCTTGGCAGCGTTGTACGCGTACGTAACGACAGGCAAGACGGCGTCCCAGTTTTTGTCGTCAGCGTCGACATACATGGACAGCATGTTGGTAAGGGTGCGATTCGTCCGCTTAGTGAGACCATTACTTTGCGGGTGGTAAGGAGAGGAATGCCGATAAGAAGAACCACAAAGCCGCAGAAGTCCTTCAACAACGTCGGCAGTAAATTCACGTCCACGATCACTGATAACAACCCATGGAGCGCCGTGACGTAAGATGACGCAGTGCAGCAGGAAGGAAGAGACATCATCTGCTGTAGCAGATATAAGTGCCACTGTTTCCGTGTAACGAGTTAAGTAATCCACGCACACTATAATCCACCGGTGGCCAGATGATATCTTCGGGAGTGGTCCGCGCAAGTCAATGCCAACTTTTTCAAAAGGCGACGTCGGTGGCGTGACAGGTTGCAAATAACCTGCAGGGCCAGTCGTTGTTTTCTTGTGGCGCTGACAAACAGCACAGCTGGCGACGTACTGCTTCGTTGTTTGCCAGAGTTTCGGCCAGTAAAACCTCTGGCGGAGCCAGTGTTGTGTGCGTGCGAAGCCAAGCTGGCCGGACGTAATGTCATCGTGCATCGAACGAAGAACCACAGGGCGCAGGTTTTCTGGCACTACTAAGAGCAATGGAGGGCCGTCAGCTGAGTAATTCTTCTTGTACAGCAAATCATTAGAAATAGTAAATGGCTGCCCTGGTGAATCATGCGCAGATTCTAATAAATGTTTCAAGGCAGGGTCACGATGTTGCTCGCTCTTGAAACTACTGAGGTCTGGGAAGTCGGACGAAATGGAAACTAAATATTCGTCGAAGTCATCGTCCTCAGCCTTTGCTTACGGTGACGGGAGGCGCGAGAGGCAGTCGGCATCCGTGTGGCATCGTTAGCTCTTGTAGGTAATTGAAAAGCTGTACTCTTGAAGGCGCAACGCCCAACGGGCTAATCGGCCGGACGGGTCGCGGAGCCCAGCAAGCCAGCACAGTGAATGGTGGTCAGTCATATGGTGAACTCGCGGCCGTGCAAATACGGCCGGAACTTCTGAATGGCGAATACAACTGCGTGGCACTCCAGTTCGGTGACGGTGTAGTTCTTCTCTGCTTTGGTAAGTGCCCGACTAGCATAAGCGACGACATGCTGCCGACCGTTGCAGATCTGAACGAGCACAGCACCAACACCAACACCACTAGCATCAGTATACAGTTCAGTGAAGGCAGCGGGATCGAAGTGCATCAGGACCGGTCCGGAAGTCAGTAAAAACTTCAGTTGCGGAAATGCAGCCTCACAGGAATGCGTCCACACGTATGGCGTGTCCTTGTGAAGAAGGGACGTCAGAGGAGAAGCAAGCTGTGCGAAATTCTTGATAAATCGGCGGAAATACGAGCAAAGGTCCAAGAAACTTCGGAGGTCTTTCACCGTCTTTGGTTGCTGAAAGTTACGAACCACGGCAACCTTTTGTGGATCTGGTCGCATTCCCTGGTTGTCGACCAGAAAGCCCAGCACAAGAGCTCACCGAAGTGACACTTTTTGGAATTTAAAATAAGGCCAGCTCGCCGTATTCAGTCAAGCACGATCGATAAGCGGTGATTATGCTCTTGAAACGTCGTGCCATAAATGATCACGTCATCTAGATAGCACATACAAATTTTCCATTTGAGTCCGCGGAGCACTGTATCCATAAACCTCTCGAATGTCGCCGGAGCGTTGCACAAGCCGAAAGGCATAACGTTGAACTCAGAGGCCGTCGGGTGTTACGAAGGCTGTCTTCTCCTTGTACAAGGGATGCATGGGAATTTGCCAGTATCCTGACTGCAAGTCAACGGAATGAAAAATATGACGCGGAGTGCAGACAGTCGACGGCGTCATCTATACGTGGCAGTGGGTAGACGTCTTTTTTTTGTGAAGGCGTTGAGACGGCGGTAGTCCACGCAAAACCACCACGAGTTGTCCTTCTTTTTGACGAGAATCACCGGATCTGCCCACGGACTGCATGATTCTTGTATGACTCCTTTCCGCAACATATCTTGCACCTGCTCGGCGATGATTTTCCTCTCAGAAGGCGAAACACGGTAAGGCTTCTGACGAATTGGCGATGCTTGCCCGGTATTGATTCGATGTTGCGTACGAGACGGCGGCAGCCTATTGGTTGATTTTTGGTCTTGCGCAAAATCAAACACTGAAGCGTAACTTGCCAGCACCTCTTGAAGGAGGCGCCGCTCAGCAGAAGGCAGCGACTTGTTGATCATGCGCTCAAAGTCAAGGGAATAATCAGGGTAGGAATCAGGATGGGATTTCGCTCCGGCAGACGACAGTTCCACGGTTTGGACAGTCATCGTAGGTTCTTCGTCAAAGCTTGCCAGTTTAAGCCCTTCCGGCAGAGATATCGGTTCTGTTGAGACATTTAATGTCCACAAGTGGTTAGAGCCGTCGACGGCGAGCACGAGGCAACGAGGCACTATCACATTTTTCTTGAGGGCGTTGCTGAAATTAGGCTCGACTAAACCATAGCAGGATCCCTTACGAGGACTAGAAGAGTGTACGGGTACGAACATTGCTGTCCGTGGGGGCACACAAACATCTTTCGACACCGAGAAAACGTCCGAGGTATCATTAATGAATTCAGCCACGAGAGAAAGCACGGCGCTGCGCAGAGAAATGCCGCCACTACCACAATCCAAAGTCGTCCCAGATTCACGCAAGAAATCAATACCTAAAATAACGTCATGGGTAGCGCGTGCGAGCACAGTAAGTTCAGTCCTAAACTTTTGATTACCTATGGTGATCGATACACAACAAACACCAATTGGGCGCAGCCTTTCTCCACCAAGACCGCGAAAGGTAGCGTTCCGGTCACAAGCAAACAATACTTTTTGTCCAAGACGATTTTTGAAAGCCAGACTCATTATCGAGACTGCTGCCCCGGTATCAACTAACGCTACCGTACTCACATTGTCTACATAAACACACACTTTGTTCTTTAACATCACTGCACAAGGGGGTCTTGATAAAGGTGATCGTACTGCGGCCTCGCCCCCATCGGTCGCACCAGCTAGTTTCCCAGCGGTGGCGGTGACCGAGAGCGACGACGCGGGGACGGGGATCGCCGTTGTCGCGTCGGTGGCGCGGTAAGGCTGCGGTCGGACATCCGGGAGTCAGCTCGTGTCGCGCGTTCCTGTTGCGGTCGTTGAAAGGAATTGGAGAACGACCACGGCTCGACTGCGGACGTAGGAGAGGTGTAGGCATTAAATCGCGGAGCTCGCTGCTGGCGGTGAGGGCAGTACCTAGCGATGTGTCCAGGCAGACCACACTGGTAGCAAGTGCGGGAGTCGCGATTTGTCGTCCCTGGTGAGAACGGGCTGGCTGGTTGGTTGTAGACGGGAGAAGGAGCCCGAGTAGGAAATCTTTGGGGCGGAAGTGGCCTACGTCCCTGATTTCCGAGAGGGCACATGCTCCTGCTTTCAAACCGCTCGGTATAGGTCACACGAGGTTCCGGATAACTCTGGCAAGACCAAGATGTCTGTGGTGCATGAGAGTGCTGGTTAAAGGCGCATTGATGACACTCATGCGCTGGGTCGGCAACGCGAAGCAGAGCAAGCTCTTTTTTGACGACTTGCCGTATTAAAGAGGAGATGTCATCAGATGGGACTGTCAAACTTGCAACAGTGGTTACATTGTCTAAGCGCCCAAATTTTGGTAAAATTCTCCGCATTTTAAGGGCTTCAAACGTCCGACAGTGCTGTCTTAGGTCGGAAGGGGTTCTGAGGTCTTCTTTCGTTATCAGAAAATTATAAACATCTTCTGCGATTCCTTTCAGGAGATGCCCCACTTTATCCTCATCAGACATTTTCGCACTCACTATTCTGCATAATTTGAAAACAGCCTCAATGTAAGTTGTGCATGTCTCGCCAGGTAATTGAGCCCTGCGTTAAAGCGACTGCTCAGCCTTCTTCTTTTTAGACATCGAGTCACCAAAGCACTTCTTAAATTCGTCGACGAAATCGTCCCAGGTTGTCAACACGCGCTCATGGTTATCGAACCAGAGAAGTGAGGTCCCGGCAAGAAAGAATACCACGTTCTCGAGCTGCTTCGTAGTACTCCAGCGGTTGTGGCGACTTACTCTTTGGTATAGTGCTTCAACCAGTCTTCCACGTCTTCATCCGGATTCCCTGAAAAGGTGCTTGTATGTCGCTCCGGTGTCGCGTAGCCAGCCTGGCCTGTGTGATGGTCTTGGGCTCACCGCCGATGGCGCCTTCTCTCGAATCTTCCATGTCCGCTGCCTGTGGTGGCAAGCCAGCCAAGCGTCTGCTCCGTCGCGAAGTCGGTAGAGCTGCGTGGTCGTCCAGGCGGATGTACCCAGCGTCTCCACCAAATTGTTACGAAGGTGTGGGTTTATTTACAGGTGATGATAAATGAGAACACATGAAGGGAGCAGCCGAAAGCGGAAACCAGTCCGGTACGATCAACCGCCCAGTTCAAGCTCGCGCTCCACGCCACCTCTTTGTCTTCTTCTAACCTCCGCGCATTGCCGCTACAATATAATAAAGCAAATGAGCGGAATTTATACATTATCTAGAGTTTACTCAGCTGTTCTTGAACGCGAGTATAGCTCCACAGCAGAATTATATCCTAGAGTCAAACACTGCCAGGGGGACCATTCTTCCTCAGCTAGTGTGAAGCGTCATGCAAAACTTAATACATAGCGGCAAGAGAAAAATGTCAGCATTGATTTGCACACGTGGATTCATTGTGTTGCTGGTGTACTCGTACTATCGAAAGCACATTTTTATGACAACAGTAATTGTTACATTCTTTAGACAATATTTATTGCACCTATGGAAGCCAGAAGATTTCACCCAAATACAGAAGGAAGCCACATTCATAATTTAAACGAAGTGCATTGCAAAGATTATGCACAAAATAAAAGTATAAATAGCAAGTAGGAAAACTTTTTGTGCCACTGCTGTATGGCATCAGTATTAGCATACTTGTATGCAATAGGACAGTTGTATAATAATGGTATACAAAGTAAACGATATCGCACATAGTAGTGATACCTTTACTAAAACTCGTTTTTTTTCCCGTGGGAAAGCAGTCGCTTCGGACCTTGTACGCTCGCTTATTCGCCGGCACATTTTTGCGCGGGCGAAATGCATCATTGTTTCCCAGAAGACGTCCCCAAACGCAACGAATCGTCGTCGGAAGCGCGGTTTGGTTGCATTTACACGTTTGCAGGGCGAAAGGTTTCCTCGTTCCCTGAAACCGCCCCGAAACCTAACCAGTCGTCCTTGAGGTGGTCCTCCCGCGTTGTTGGGCGCAATGCCGGTTAACCGACGCCTCCGTTCGCAACAGCCTTGGCGCTGTTGCGCCAAGGCTGTTGCAGCAACTTTCTTGGAAGGCAACAAGGCAACTTTGTTGGAACTAATGAAATCTGAATCTGAAATCAGAAATCTGAAATTTTTTGCGACGGTATAAATGTTTAGAGCCAGGCAGAGACTGGTCGCGTCGATCCCATTCGCTATGACACTTGTTTTTTACACTTGTAGTATCACGACTGCATTTGATTCACGACAGATCAGCCGGCCTGTTTTGTTCGATGAACCACGCTTGTAATGCCGGTGTCACAGAGTCACTTTCGATCGCGATCAAGTTTCTCGACCCAATTGGCTCTCTTCGGCAGCTTGTGCTAATCCGCCAATCGTAATCAAGAAATTCGATCCCGATCCTAAGTGCACAATGTGACACCACCATAAGACATGGCATGCATCACCGTTCACGACACTTGCTGCATCAAAATTTTGTGACGATACAACAAAAACACAGAGGGAGCTTTAAGGTTAATGGATAAGGCAGCGGCACGGGTCATGCTGCAACAGTAAGACGTACAAAACATTGAATTGGAAAATTAAATCTTGCAGCATTACCTGCCACAGTCACGATCTGATTCTGAGGCACGTCGCAGTGGCGGACTCCCGGAATAATTTTGACCCCCTGGGATTGATTAACGTGCTGATAAATATGAGTGCACAAGCGTGTTTGCATTTTTTCTCATCGAATGCGGCTGCAGCGGCCCCAATCGAACCCGTGGCTTCGAGCTCAACAGCGCAACGCCAGAGCCACTAAGCTACCACTGCCGGCTCACGGACGAGCATGAGAATACAAGAACCGGTGTCCCTGTTTAAGGTGGTTTTATCGTGACCAGCTTGCCCAATCTGCAATCCTGATGTATAGGCCAGGCCGCGAAGTGTTCAGCTTAAATCGATGACATGTCCCACACTGTGGCTCTCCCCTGAAGGCGTGTGCAACACGTTACACAGCTACCACTGACACCACGCATGCGCTGTCCCGCCACCGGACAAACTCTTTTTACACCGATGCCATGCACCACACGTAACTCAAACATCCATCTGGGAGAGCTGTATGAACACACAACACGATGAAAATGCTCACCGAATACGAGAACTATTGTTGGGGCCGCTGGCGTACCCCTCCTTCCGTCTTGTCACGCTCTCCTCCGCATCAGCCGCTGCTCTGTTGTTATCCGGAATGACTGTTGCCCGCACGGGATTTCAATCAATCAATCAATCGATCGATCAATCAATCAATCTGCTTATTTCAGTCTTTCGTGTACAAGATGCAGCTAAAATAGGTGGCAAGAGAAAAAGTTGCTTTCTCGCAGCTTGTACGGTTCTCTTGCCAACCGTACAGCAGCAAATATGTATGCAGGAAATTAGTACACAGAGAAGTTTTTCTTGTTCTTTTTACAGCTTCAAATGAAGGTCAACCGTCTCACAGAATGTATGGATATCATAATATGAAGTATTGAAAACAAAATGCACACAAAATACAAACAGAAACTACATGGGGAAACGTATTAGTTATCACCATACGCTATAATCAAACATTTTAGCATAATAAAATCAAGAAAGATCTATTCAAGATACTAGGAACTATACAAAGATCAAATATTTCCTTTTTCGTTATTGTTAGTATATCTATATCTAGTCGATAGTATTCGTTTAATGTAAGTGGCATTTTGAGCCGAATCCTTTCTCGGCCATAATGTGTACGGAAGAAGCTTCAAAAGGTGGCTTATACCTAAAGGGATACAACGCTATGTTTTCCTTTAAATTTCCTAGGTCTAAACATTTTTCAATTTTCCCGACTTTAGCATTTGTATACATTATTAGTAATTTGTGGATGTAGATTTCGTCCGCTTTTATAATTCTATGCTTGCGAAATATCGGATATGTGTGTTCTAGAAACGCGGCGTTATGGATGGACCGCAGTGCTTTTTTCTGCATTATCGTAAGTTTGTGTAGGTTTGTAACCGTGGTGTTTCCTCGGACTGATGCGCAGTAATACAGGTGGGTATTCAACAAGGCGCAATATAAAGTGCTTTCCACATTTGCCGGAAGAATGTGGTGACAACGAGTTAGCACACCGGCAGCTTTGCTCACCATACAGGTGCCCCAGAAAGTAAACGGAGCACTCGAGCAGCGGCCAAACTGCCTCTTCGTGCCCTAGCGGCGACAGCGCGCAATACAACACAGGCGCAAAAGTAATCTGCGGTAGCCGTGTGATCCGCTTTTCACCATTACCTCATCGACGCCTCATGCGCTCAGGTCATGGGCGAAGGAGAGCTAATACCAACGGACGCCGCTAGTGGTGCTCATCACTCCTGTAGCAACCATTTATCGGCCGCTGCCAGCTCTTGCCAGAAGCACGTGTGCTTAGCGTCTCTGACCGAGCTTTGTTTCTTTACGGAGAAATAATAGCGCTACCAGATTTTTTGTAGAAAGCTATTTTTGCACTGCTTGAATCAAGCGTGCAAATTGGCCGCACGCGCTGGTAGTCTATCGCGCTTAAAAATTACCTAACCGCGGCACGACCCTTAAGTTTGTTTGCTGGAACAGGAAGAAAATAGCGGTTGCCACATCCCTCGAGAAACAAAGCTCGGCCAGTGACGCTAGTCACGCGTGCAGGCAGCAAACAAATCTCACAATAGTTGCTTCATTCATAAATGGTTGCTGCAATTATACAATAAGATCCCCTAGCGTCGACCGTTGGAAGCTGAGCAATTTCGCTGGTGCCGTTTCTGAGGCAGTGGTCAAATGCGTATCTAACGAATTCATAGTGAAATATTTAGCGCGCACAATCGACAAGGACACAGTGAAGGAGGACACACGAGCGCTTACTCACAACTATTTATTTCCGGAAAGATACAGAACATAAATACCCCAGCTATCTGCACTAAACATGTGCAACAAGAGTGGTCAGTATAAACAGAAACAGATTAAAAACAGATTAAAAAGCTTCAACCAGCATTCAAAAATGCAAATTCTTCGTCAGTAATTGCAACCGATGGTTGACTTATGCATTTTTCAGAACACTTTGATATGGAACGCTTCGGTTATTTCACGTGTTAGTTTGTTCTTATCTGAAAACAAAATGTCAGTGTCAAAAATACCGGATCACAATGACATACATTACGTTGGTTTGACAAGTGTGAATGGTTTTCTTTACCGAGAGACCGTTCATGTTCTTTTAGACAGGTGTTCATGCACCGACCGGTTTGTCTTATGTACAGTCGCAATCTTTTTGTGGGTGAACACGGGAACGCGTGGCCTTCTGAGCTCACAGCGCGGTTCAGCGGCGGCAACGAGAAGCATTGCTCATGCGCAGTGTGTCGGGCGTGCGTAAATTCTCCCGCCGCCCGCATTGCGTCACGCAAGCAAGTGCGTGCATGTCGTCTGCTGCGCGCGTACCGCAATAAGGTAGCCGTACGGTTCGGGATTGGTGACGATGTTGAACTTCTCATTACGCTCCCCACGATGCATCAATAAACTTGAAATTATATGTAATGTTTTGTGGGCGTTCTCAAGTTCATTGTTGATGTGTAGCCAGGCCGCGCATGCTCATGACACTTGTGGGCGTACTTAAAAAGCGACTTCCCTCTTTGAGGAGCATATATATATTCTTGCACATTACCGCATCTGTCAGAGCAGCAATTGAATTTCAGCATGGCCTGCGTTCCCGAAGAAGAGAGGTGGAAAATCGAGTGACAGCAGGCGTAAAAACTTTTTTGAGGCGACGACATAGGTTAGCGCTCATTAGGGACACTTGGGCTCCAGTATCAATCAATGCCGTCAACGGGACACCATCTACATCTACTTCAATTAGGTTCGTGTTCGTGAGGAGCGTCAGCGGAGGATTTGGACAGGACGAACGTGATGCAGCAATATTCTCTCAAAGGATATTCACAGCGCTCCATCGGTGCTCTCGTGCACAGGCCGCTAAAGACCGTAAACAGGATTATTCAGGCACTCAGCAAGGAAGGCCGACTCTGTGATGCCGCACTCAGCCGTCGACCAAAGGCAATGACGGAGGATGAAGACGCGCTTAGCTCCTGTCGTCGAGAACCCGTTCCAGTCCGCGAGGCAAGTGCGGGAGCAGCTAGATGTGGACGCTTCCCTTGCTATGGTCCGGTGACGCCTCCGAAGTGCTGGACTGCGAAATTCTGTAGCTGCACGAAAGCCAGTCGTCACTGCTTCGAACAAGAAGTCACGTCTCCAGTTTGCTGAAGCACACGCCTCATGGATGGCAGATGACTGCAGGGCCGAGGGATCTTCTCGGATGAGTCGACTTTACAACTTGCCAAGACCAACGGATGCGAGTTTGGCGAACCAGAGGCACACGGTAAGAAACCTTTCTTAATGCACGTTTGATTTTGCGAAGGATGGCCAAAAATACGATTTCCATGCAGTTACGAGCCAGCCAATTTGCAGGGAGTCGCCGAGAGTGGCCGAAACTGCGTGAACGTGTGGGGCGCGGTGTCAAGGCATGGTCTCGGGCCTCTGCATCGCATAGAAGGTGCCCTTACATCGCACCGATACTGCACGGAAATTTTGGACAATGTGTTGCTGCCCTACGCCCACAGCGTCTTTCCCGATGCCGACTTTATGTTTCAACGTGACCTGGCGCTGGTTCACACGGCAAACGTTATCAAGGAACATATAGAAAATCGCAGAATCAACATGCTTTCCTGGTCGGCCAAAGGCTCTGACATGAACATCTGCGAAAATATATGGGGGTACATCAAAGCAGCCATGGTGCGAAAACCTGTCCGCCCGACGACTGAGGACGAGCTGTGGGCAGCCGTTCGACAAGAATGGGAGGACCTTCGAGCGCATCATGACTTTGTGCCAGCGCTGTACGCGTCACTGCCCTCTATGATGGCAGCAGTCGTTTCCGCAAAGGGTTGCATGGCAAAATACTAACATCATCAAAGAGAAAATTATTCCTGCTTACTAATACTACTTCTAAACGGATCAATCTTTTGTTGAACTTCCACCAAATAAAAGTTCGGATGTTTGTGTTCCCTTGCCTGTTCGTTGTACGATAAGAACACAGCAGAAGGGAAACTAAACAAAGTGAAAAGTTGTTTAGTTACAATACAATACAATAACGTCAATTACAATAACGTCAAGCCATAGCCTCCTATATTTTTTAATGCCCGCGCAGTGGAGCGGCGGAGGCCATCCGCTGCCCTCCCCCTTCCTCCTCCATTTACGCCTGCCTTCTCCGCAAGAGGCGCTCGCACCCCACACCCCATAGGGTGCCTCGATGCCCAGCGCCGCCGTCCAGGGTGAAGACAACCCCGCTGGCGCCGCCATATTGAGTCACACGAGCTGAGACTCAGCTACGCTTGCGTTCATAAATAGTGTTACTCGCGGCGCACTTCCAAGTGCTTTGCCTTGATGAGGATTTTTTATCGGTATCGCATCTGCACATCTTTATAACCAATAGCCGTTAACTCGTCGAAGGTCCAAGACCTAAATGTATGGCGCCGGAAACATGCCCCAAGTTGCCTAATTCAATTTACATTTAACATGCCGTATATACATACATACATCATGTACATGTGTATATTTGAAATACGCACAATTTTTTTTTGGCGCTTCGATGCTTGGTATATAAGGTTTGCGACCCCCTGTGTGTGGAAGTTTTTCTTTTTCGCTGTTGTATTTTGGTTTACACCTCACGCCTCATTTACCGTAGCCAGCCACTCGCACACGGCGGTTAGTTTCCCTTGCGTTGCGCGTGCTCTTCGCGTTCGTTGCAATTATTTGACGATATCTACGCGCAATTTTGCTTTTTTTTGCCCACAAAACTGTGTGCTGACAGGATTAAGCTGGTGTAAAAATAACTGCGATGTGAAAATACGGTTTAGTTAGTGCTGTAGAGAAACATGTAACGTAACTTGTCTGTGTCAATCTTGCGTAGTACGCACAAGAAACCAAACGATGCACAAAATACATTTACTTATAATGTCTAGTACAATCAATCATGAAAGAGATATGTACATGAAAAATTATATGTACTGTGTGGCGCCTGAAGGTTATGTTGAAAGACGAGATAAAAAAAAATTCGCAAGGTAGGCTCGACACACAATTCGGGATAGTGAGAGTTTTTTTTTAATTTATTCATTACATGGGGGGTGGGGGGGGGGTTCAAGTGAGTACATCAACCTTATTACACACAATATAAATCGAAAACAAGAATGCAAACAAGAAAACGCAACCGCGGGTAATATTAATCAAGATATCCAGCCAGAATACATCAGCTACCATCGAATACGTCGCGTCAGCCAAACACATCGATGGCGAGTACAGAACATTTTATAAATAACCATTAGAACACTGATAACTACATTGAAAAAATAAACAACACTGCATACATATCGCGTACAAAAACCGTAAATGAAACTAGACAGTCAAATACAGATTAGCAATGTTTTTCACTTCGAAAATATAGTCCATGATGATGTAGGGCTGTTGACTTTAACAGACGGCGCCCATCCTGTCGATTTTCCTCGTACTGGTCCTCTTCAAAGTGTTTCTAAGTACAAGTAAAACAACAAAAGTGATTATTGATATGAAAAGTTGCCTTGTAAATACAGAGAACCCATTACAGTGCTTAAAATAAATTTTCGCAGAAGTAATGCTGTATTACCTCGCTTCACACGTTTCGAAGAAATGCACAGGCTACAACAGACACCATGCCAGAAAGCGCCGAAACATTTCGGTCCCATGATGCCCCTTAACTCTACTACACCTGGGCATACCGTGCACAGGCATTTAAAGACCGTCACAGTACCCACTACGATCGGGAATGATCACGAATGACCATTGGCTTACGAGCACCACGCTACAAATATATTCGTCTAAAAAATCAGCTATATAACGTAACAACCTGAGATCCGCAAGATATCTGCTGAGAATAGAGAAAATCACAATGCTTCGCTTGCCACGTACACAACAGCCGCTCTCCCCAGAAGAAGCACTGCGTTCTTTAGTCCCAAATAACCAGTAGCGAAAAAAGAAACTAAGGAAAAAAAAAAGAAACAAGAGACACACGATGTGCGCTTCCCGTGAAAAAGTAAAATAGGTGGTTTACATGACGATTTGTAGCTAATGCAGGGCTATTTCGCGGCGAAGCATTTTCGTCAGTTCTTAAAATAAGGGTACTACTCGCATAGACTGCTCTGATCAAAACGGCAAAAGCCTATGCGACGCGCGCTCGCAAACCATAGGCTACTCACCATCGGTGCAGTGCTTAGTTCGTGAGCGAACGTAGGTACGTGAGCGATGATCAGAAAATACTTTCTTATTTATGAAAAACACGATGCGATAGTCTAAACTTTCTTGACACTTACCTCGCAAATGTAGGAGCTATCCGTTGCCTTCCAGTGATACCGCTTTACTTAGGCTTCCCATCTCTTCCTTCGCTCTGGGTCCCGGGCGAAGCGTAAACAGCGAAGCCCTTTACGCGTCGATCCGGTGCACTTGGGAACACAACAGCCCGTCATGTCGACTCGATGCACTTGACAAGCTTGTCATTCATGCGGCTGAACACTGTCCAGCAAGTAGAAGCGTCAGCGAAGCATCCGCGCGCACTTTGTCTCGAACTAAGCACCGGCATCAAGCACTCGCAACCGCTCGCTGTGACTCAAGATGGCGTCGCAGCGAGAAAGCGGCGGCGCGGGTGCGGTCAAAGGATGGCACCACCCTGAACGGCGGCGCTGGCATCGAGGCACCCTAACACCCCATACGCACCCCATACGGCAGGAACGCGAGCTCCGCCTCGCGTTCCTGCCGACGCGAGCGGCGTCGCTTGACGCGTTTCGATCTTGGACGCAAGAGGGTATAAATACGGGTCCACCGCTCGTGCTGCCAGAGTCCGACGAACGCCGTAGGCGCGCTTGCTGTTTTCGCTGTTGCCGAGTTCGCTTGCTTTAGGGGCACAAGTTTGCCCAATAAATTCTGTTCATCGTCGACGCAGTGTTACTTTTTTGTCTACCTGTGTGCCAGGCAGCTCACCGTCACCTACGTGACAATATTTCATGCTGCATTACTTTCGACATACCGATTTGGTTTTCTATCCGCAGTGTGGAATCAGTTGGGGTGCCCTGCGCCCGACAAGATGCCGTACTGCTGCATACCACGTTGCAAGTCTTCGAGCAAACAACGGACGCCGGGCATATCGTTCCACGTGATACCAAGCGATCCGGAACTGCGAGCGAAATGGCTAAAGGTCATTTCTCGGGACGACTGGACACCGAATACGACGTCGTGCTGCTAGACTGTATGCAGCCGACACTTCGGTTCCTCTGACTTCAAGGAGGGCTGCAAAATTCGCAAACTCAAGAAAGACGCTGTTCCCAGCATTTTCGAAGAGTATCCTGCGTACCTGCATCCTCCGAAAAATAGAGAGAGAAGCGACGCGTCTTTGAGAAAACGTGAGGCAGCTGCGCCAGTGAACACGCCACCGCCGAAACGAAGAGCAGTTGAGAGCCAACTGGAGTCTCCTTCGCTTCCTCTCAATTACTTGCCGTCCGTCGAAGTCGCCTCTCAAGAGTTATCACTGATGGATTGCTCCCCAACCGAACTGCCGCTACCTATGGAAAACGGCGCAAACGAGCGCTGCATCACTACGACCGTGCAGGTGGACAGAGCTGTGCAGGTGTCGTCATTATTCTCGGTTTCGGCAATGGACAAACGAAAGTGGAGACGTAAGCATAGAGAAAGAAAAAAAAGTTAAAGAGTGGACACTCTCATAGACCCCGGCGGCCCAATCGACTCTAGCGCACCTGGTGGTTGGTGAGAGCAACTGGCCTGCGCTTCCCGTTTCGGTTTCACTGGCGCGAATTTTGGATTACTGTGCGCAACCGACGTTTGGCTATGGCGAAAGTTAATGATTTCAGACCACTTTTCTACGCCCAAATAGCAATGCTATTGTTTGTAGTTTTGATTTAGCGATTCCCTATTTGGTTTAGCTCAAAACTGTGCGTGCGAATTGAGGTCATGACGTAATGTTTATTTCGACTAAGTTAAAATAGAAAGATATGCAGGTAATCATAATTCACTACGGCTTTATTCATCGCGCTTTTCTTTTGGAACAAGCGGTCAATCTATATATCAATCAAAGAGACAGAGTACCCGCAATGTTTTTATTCCAAGGCAAGGTAGAGGCTGAGCATATAAAAAGCACAAAATGAGAAGAACATCGCACAGAAATGCAAAGTAGACAACAAATGCATCTAGACTTACAAATAAATTCTAACAAATAGAGTGAGAACACAGACAACGCACACATCGCTAGAGTTGGCAATAGCCGACAAGCTGGTGAAGAATGACGCACTGGGCAAGTGGGTAAGGATCTATATGGATGTATGGCAAAAACTCAGCGCACAAAGTTGATAAAGAAGGAAGAAGTGACGTATACACAGCAATAAAGTCCCGAGTCACGACTCGGGTTAACAGAAGTAATGCACAGAAAAGAAAAAGCGTACAGAAACCACACGACACAATATATCAGAAAAGCAAAAATACAGTGTGTTGGCTGTTCTTAAGAGCAACTTGCCCAAAATGAGAAAAAAAAAGCGAACCTGATGCTTCAACGTTGCCTGTTCGTCCTCGGAAAGGTAGGGCAGCTTGCCCACAATGTGAAAGACAGACTTTATGCTACAACACTTGCAGACCTGTTGCCTCTTCTTATGTGTCGCTCTCATCAAAAACTTAGAGCCCAAGTTACTTGCGTCTGGGCGTTGCTGTGACGCTTCCAAGTTGAAATAGATGGTAGTCATCACTTATCCAAAATTGTGGACCTTAATTGGTGCTACAAAGCGGTATCAGAGGGCTAACAGCCGAAGAAAACCACTTTCGCTCATTATTTTTCAAAAAGGCTGCACACAGTGCATTATCACTGTCATTGTTTTTCACAAAGGCTGTACACAGTGCGTTATCACTGTCATCATTTTTTACAAAGGCTGTACATATTGCGTTATCACTCTCATTGTTTTTCACAAAGGCTGTACATAGTGCATTATCACTGTCATTGTTTTTCACAAAGGCTGTACACAGTGCGTTATCACTCATTCTTTTACAAAGGCTGTACATAGTGCCTTATCACTGTCATTGTTTTTCACAAAGGCTGTACATAGTGCATTATCACGGTCATTGTTTTTCACAAAGGCTGTACAGTGCATTGTCACTGTCATCATTTTTTTACAAAGGCTGTACATAGTGCCTTATCACTGTCATTATTTTTCACAAAGGCTGTACACAGTGCGTTAACACTGTCATTATTTTTCACAAAGGCTGTACACAGTGCGCTATGACTCACAAGCTATGATAATAAAGGGGCAGCGTCCGCAACCCCATCAACAGCTGCAGTTTTGGACAATCTTATGAAAAGTTTTGATGGGCGTGGTGAGGAGGTTGACGAGAAGCTAATATACGAAAGGCATGAAAATGTGAACCATGCCCACTTCATACTGTGTTCCTTACCCGCTTGAATATATTTCAACACGCGCTTTTGCTATCGTTATATTACTTGAGCTGGAGAGATAAAGTGCACATAGTGACCGACGACCCACACTAACGTGCAGAGTTCGCCCGCATATGCTACAAAAATACAGAGAGGCTACCAAGCATAATTTATTTTTAAGGTCATACTCTTCATAGTGGGTAAACAAAAGAATGGACATAACGAAGGAGTGGTTAGTCCCGTTGAACTTGATAGAGGGCCATAATGAGGTCTGATGTAACGAAGTAATGACTATAGCAAAGCTATTGCAGGATTCGGTTCAACTTGAATGCTTTTGTGTAAAGCAGCCGCTAATTGCCCTTGCCTTTGGGCCTCAAGCGAACATGTGCAGAAAGAAGTTTAAAAACCTCCTCGGTGACGTGCGGTCGGATAATGCCAAGGGCCTTTGAAGTCGATGACGGTGCTCGGTGAGGCTGCCTCAGCAGTCTTTTGATAGTTTTCCGCTGTGCTGCTACTTTGGCTTGCAGACGTCGAATGGTTTGCTTGTATTTCTTTGATGGAGACCTTGCAGCTGGCACACAGGAAAGCACTGCAATAAACAAAAATTGATTTAAAAGCGAACAGCAACTAATCCCGTACGAGCGCTTTCTTCGCTTCTTTTTTACCCAAGGTGCCCAACTTTCTGTGGTGCAAAGTTTTCGATTCCACAAATTGAAAAAAAAACATTAATAATGGCACCCTAATAATGAAAATCACTGAGAGCCCACCATGACATTTTATTGGTGCTAGTTTGCTCAGAATGTCCTAAACATAAAATTGCACATTGAAAACAGCTGCAATAACAGCATAATCACCATTTGCTGTAGGGCACTCAGGCGTGGAGCTGTTGGAGGACACATCTTCTGGAGAGTCTTGTGAAGCTGGTTCAGTACCTCGGACACTGCTGTCGGAACAATCTTGCGAGCAGCCTGCGGAAGTCTCTATATCAATAGTCTGTTGAAGTGAACATAAGTGTTGAAGCAAACAGTAAACTCACCAGTCACACATGTTCCCTTTGTGACAACTGAGCGACTGCCCAAGGTTTCCTCCAGCAAGACGCAGTCAGCAGGAACTCCTTCACCAGCTACATGGGAGCTGCCACCTGTAGAGGTTTGGTCCACAGTCAACTCAGTTCGAAAAAAAGACAAGTCGACACTGTACACACCCTGCTCCTCGGGGCACTTCAATGTGTGGGAGCCGCTTTTCGAAGCCTCTGCCGCAGACCCTAAAGAAATGAAACAACAACAATTTGTCAGTAAGAGGCTTAAAATAACAAAAACTGAAGCACATCCACACCTTGCAGTGCGGCTTCTGCAGTCATGTCCCAGTCACTACTTGAAGCGATGCTCAGAGAACCTGCATATATGTGTAGTTGGTACAAGTTACAAAGCTTGTAGCACAGGGAAATTTAAACCGCCCTTTCAAACGCATGAATTGGTAGGTGGAAGAAAAGAGAATGCATCAACAGAGAAACAAGCAATTTGTGGTTTGTGGAATTATCGACAGTGCCAGCTTTCTTTGATACGAGGTATATGTGTACATGTGCATGAAGGCTTCAAGTTAACGTTAAATAGCCCTTCAATGTATTTCAAAACAAGTTGCACAGGTCAATAGCATAAAAGAATGACAGGAATGTAAAGCTGTTAGGAAGGTAATAGCCCACAATTCACAAAATTTAAGACTTTCGAAGTGTTACTTCTACAGCGAGGTTTCTCCATCGGCTACAAATATCTTCCAGGTTAACTGTCACCACTGATTCAAAAGAAGTGGCTGCATAATTGAGTTTCTGTCAATCACTTACATGGTGCAATTGGTTGCACACTGGGAACAACCATTCTTGTAAGCCTTGTGTGCCCAGGGTCCATGAAACTTTCAGCAGTAAAATGGTCGCTGCAAACCCTGTACGTTGCGTACAATAGGCTGGCCGGCTTACTCAGGAGATCATCTCGTCCGGCATACTGCATTCATGCTGTCATCCTGCATCGGCAATGAACTATCAGCTGAAGGCGAAGTGCTCGAACAGTGATTTTGTTATTGTTAGCCTCACTGAGCAAGCACGAAAAGTAACCTTGAAGACATGCAAACCATACAAAAGCTTTAGCGCACCTGCCGTCCCGTGGTATGCGGAAGAAACTCGTCCCTGGCTTCTTGTGGGTTCTGCCATTGTTCAAGCACCACGAAACACAGCAGTAGCTGCCGTAGCTTGGACCGCCGGACGGCATGGCATCAGCGCGGTCTGAAAATGTCAGTAAATGCACACCAGGATTTATTCGTGGTCCGAGGCTTCGGGAAACGCGTCGTGAAGCATGCGAGGCCCAGCGACCGCTCCTCAACAGGGAGTTTTCGAGTCTTCGAATAGCGAAAGCAAAGCTTGGGGGCGTAGCGTTGCGGGCTTCACTTAAGGGGAGCCCGCGAGCGTACGACGCGTTCGCCGCTACGCCGCAAGCTTTTCGTACGCTATTCGAAAACTCCCTAATGTTTCGCACCGAGCTCAGCGCACAGCACGCGTCGCCTCGGCTTGACGCCGTGCCCCAGTTTGCTATACTAGGGCGAAATCTTGTACGCGTTCTTGTACGCGTTCCACGATGGGACGGAGGCGTTCCGTTCCATCGAGCCGAACGCGATTCTGCATACGTTGCACAATGTTCACGTCTTGCCGCCGCATACAGCCGCAAACTGTTTTTTTAGCAAACCTCGCCGTCCTCACAAGCTCCAGAAAAAGATTACAACTGCGCGAATAAGACACCACGTAAGAAACACAGAAACGCCCACCCACACGAAGCGCAACGCGTGTGGGCGTGTTTATGTTTCTTACATGGCGTCTTATTCGCGCAGTTGTAACCTTTTTCTGATTCAACGACCCAACTAGCCCAACAACATGTAATTCAACAAGCTTCGCTTGAAAACGTACCTCACCTGCTGTCTCACACACGAAAACACCGAAGCAGCCGACGTTGACGAAACCTTCCCGCTGTCATGCCTATGGTCATGCCTGGGCTTGTCGCATGCTGGTATGGCGAGTACTCTCGGCGCGAAATCATAGATGCTGCTTATGGCAGTGCGGCTGAACAAAAATAACCACGTAAGGTGCGTTGAATAAATTGTTTTTATGTATAAATAACATGTCAAATATAGGCGCATAATTATTATTTTGTAAAAAAACATTCTGTTTAATTGATGATAACTTTTTGTTTTTCGCACTTGCGTCCTCTGGCGTTTGGTGAGAGCACTAGTTTGTTACGTGGTCGTGACGTACTTCCTGAGGCCAGATTTCGCGGAGTGTCCTCTCTCAACTTTTTTTTCTTTCTCTATGACGTAAGGAGCGAGACTTGAACGCGCGAATTGAGCGACTCAAGAACACCGTCGACAAGTACAAACAGGAACTGCAAAAGCTCAAGGAAGAATGCTATGTGTCTGCATTCCTGCAAGTTGTGGAGAAAGCGAAAGAGAAAGACCTGGCTGATTCAATATTAGTGGAACAAGTTCAGAATTTCGCGAAGAAGAAACCAACGTGGTCTGAAGTGACAGTGCGCCATGCTGTGGTTTTGCGTAACCTCTCGACTCGTGCATACGAACACGTAAGGAGCAAAGGTATTCTTCGGCTTCCCTGTCGAAGTACCCTCGAGCGCTTTATTGGCTCATCACGTGGAGAAGTTGGCATGACCGAACTCGTGAAGCAAAGGCTGTCTGCAGAACTCGCTTCTCATCCCTCGTTGCATGCGAGGGCATGCTCTTTACTTGTAGACGAAATGCGCGTCAAACAACGGCTACTGTATCACAAGCAAAGAGATGCCTTCATCGGCGAAGTGGACTATGGTGTGAACTTCCCCAAAGAAACAACAAATGAGCCTGTGCTGGCCAACTCACTCTTGTGTTTCGTCCTTAACGGCCTTTCAGTTTCGTTCAAAATACCCGTGGCGTACTTTTTCGCGAGAAACTGCACTGGCCGTGAGCTGCACATGCTCATGAGACACGTTCTGAAGGAAGTTGAAGAAATAGGATTTTTCATCGTGCGCATTGTCACAGACAACCACAAGATCAATATCTTGGCTCTGCAACTTCTGTGCAACGGAAGCCTCAAGCATTGCATTGACCACCCTGGCAAACCGAATCGAAAGCTCTTCCTTGCATTCGATCAGTGCCACCTGATCAAAAACGTGCGATCACAGTTTTTGTCCCGTGACATCGGAAAAGGCGGCGAAATATCAGAGAACCACTTGAAGAGCCTCTACAGAATGCAGCAAGGCAGCCTTGTAAAGCCAGTACGATTTTTGACGAGAAAGCACGTATTCCCTACGAATATGGAAAAAATGAACGTGCAGAGAGCAGTGCAAGTTTTTTCTCCTCCCGTGACAGCTGCTATGAAGCTCTTGAAAGAGCAGGCGGGCCACACGTGCGTGCGACGCAAGCTTCGCGGGTGTCGGACCGACGGTGCAATTTATGGACACCGTGCACCGCTGGTTCGTGCTCATGGACGTGAGTAATTGTACCCAGCACATACATCAGAAGAATGCTGACTGCAAGCAGTTTGAATCTGCAGGCGATGAACGACTAATCTGGCTGGAGACAAGCTTCCTCGACTACCGGGCCGATCTCAAAAGTCAGTGCCTGGCAAAGAACTTTCTAACCAAAGAGACTTATGAGGGTCTTGTGATCACAACTCGTTCGAACGTTGAGTGCATTAGATATCTTCTTGAAGAGATGTCTTTTCACTTCGTTTTGACGAGGAAAATGTCATCAGACCCAATCGAGTCGTTCTTTGGCTGGCTCAGGAAGTCAGCAGGATCAAATGACCAAACGGACGTCCGCGCCGTGCTCACAGGCATTGAGAAAACCCTCAAGACCGGTATCGCATCGGCGTCGAGTACAAGCAACATAATGGCAGCAGAAGAGAGCTAGTGATTGCTTGTCAACGCTGCCGCAACAGAAAAACACAAGGGAGCAAACCAGCGAGGAATTCCCTGCAGATGCACGTATAGAGCTCATAGAGCGACTAAACCGAGATAAGCCTCTACTTCCCACTCCAGATGTGGCCGCATTGGC
Source organism: Dermacentor silvarum (assembly GCF_013339745.2). NCBI lineage: Eukaryota > Metazoa > Arthropoda > Arachnida > Ixodida > Ixodidae > Dermacentor > Dermacentor silvarum. The sequence goes on along the minus strand of NC_051163.1, from coordinate 124,558,154 downwards.
TATGGTTGGTGGCTACCTCGCAAGAGCCGTACGAGAAAACTTCGAATGTGTGGAGTGCTTCGCGCTCTTAACAAAGCCAAACGCCTCGACACCATCGGACTCGCTCATTAAACACCAAGACCGCGGTGGACTTCTTTACCCGTCCGCACAACTTCTAGATGTTCTCTACGCACTACAGAAGTTCGTCGAAGTTCTTCTAGCAAGAAGAAGGCGTATGCATCACCCTCTAAAGGAGGCTGTGAGCAATGCTACCGAAATCCTCCGCGAGCACAAAGCTTTGATGTGTTCCAAGCCAGGGCTCAAATTGTTGCTTACGAAGTTCTTTCGCCCAATATTCATCAATTTCGCTCTGAAAGCGACAGACAAACAAGACGTCGCCAAAGTGTTCGCAATAAAGCCACTGTCACGAAAGACCCTGAAACTGTAAGCTTGATCTCACAGATGGGGTCCTAAGTGAAAGGTCCAGTTTTCACAATATGTCTCGTCTTGCTTGCTTTAAATGTACTGTGGGGATGGAAAGAAACGCGAACAGTGCGGCACCTACATTCTCTGATATTTCGCATTTCTTTTCGAGTGGTTGCAGCATGCATGATAACTAGAAGCCACTAGAATAAAACTATTCTACCATCTTTTTATTTCCACCAGGGTCACAGCAGGATGAAAACATCTCGCCGCACTGTTTGCGTTTCTTCCCATCACCCCTGTACATCATGAACAAACACGAGTGCAACCTGCGCATTTATTTCACAGCTCCATGTCTAATACGAGCGCAAGTTTCTCTCCACAAGCACGCGCGCAACAAAGTAGTCGCGTCGTCTGCTCTGATGATGATGATGATTTATTGGCATCAACTTTGAAACGGGGCGGCGACAAATAGTCACCTAGCCTGCTTGATTTAATCAGGTATACTATACATGTTCTTTATCTAGCATTTTTGTATACCTCTCATTATTTTTCTTTTTCAAAAATTTACCTTGTACCGCTGCCTATGATTTTAAGAGATCAGGTCGTATCCATCTTTTCCCTGCTTTTTTGCCACCAGTACTCTAATCGTCTCTTGCTTATCTCTACGGCTGATCTGTTTATGTTTCCTTCCACTTTAAACCCAAGTGCTTCCGGGAGTTGCACGTTACCTACGGTTCTCGCTGGGTGGATCCTGTCGCATTCCATTAGGATGTGCTGAGTGGTCTCTGGATCTTTACTGCAGCATACACATGTCTCATCTAGTTCCGAATATTTGTTCCGATATGTTTTCGTCCTTAGGCAACCGGCTCGAGCCTCAAATAGCAAGGCACTGCCCTTTGTGTTATCGTACAGATTTTCCCTTCTAATTTCTTTCTTCTCATTCTTGTAAATCTCCATTGTCCTTTTCGTTTCCATTCTTTGCATCCAATTCACGGTCTCTATTTCTCACTTTCTTTCTGATGACTCCTGGTTGTCTATTTACAGTTTCGATTATCCTGTACTTGGTTGCCAACTTCCTTGACCTCTTCCTCCATTCTGTGTCCACGCTTTTCATGTAGAGATACTTGTGCACTTTAGCCGCCCATTTATTTTCATCCATGTTCCTCAGCCTTTCTCAAAACTAATTTTGCTTTGTGCTTCTCTGACTTCAAAAGAGGCCCAACCCATGTCACCATGCACTGCCTCATTTGTCGTATTACCGTGTGCTCCCAAAGCCAACCGGCCTACTGATTTTTGGTTAACTTCCAAACCCGCCAATATATCCGATTTAAGCATATAATGGCATTGGCGAATGTTAGCGCTGGCACCATTACTCCTTTCCAGATTCCACGCACCACCTCATACTTATTGTGGCCCCACAGGGCTCTGTGTTTCATTATTGCTGCATTCCGCTTCCCCTTTATTTTCAGATTATCTTGGTGGTTGCTTGAGTAATTCTTTCCTTCGTTTATGTGTACGTCGAGGTACTTGTATTGCTTCACTATGGGTATTCCTTGCTGTTGAATTGACACCACGAAGTTACTCGTGTGTTCATTAAACATCATAATCCCTGATTTCTCTGTGCTAAACTTAAGGCCTAGATTTGTCGCTGCTTTCCCACAGATATTCGCAAGTGTCTGTAAATCTTTTTTATTGTCCGCTAGTAGCACAATGTCGTCTGCGTACATCAGTCCAGGGACCTTCTGTTGCACCATTTGTCCATTACGCATGTAGGATAAATCAAAACCTAATTCGCTGTTTTCCAGTCGTCTTTCTATGCCCTTGACGTAAAGCGTGAACAACAATGGTGACAGAGGGCATCCTTGCTTCAATCCTTGGTGAATTCCCACCATTTATTTATTTATTTATTTATTTATTTATTTATTTATTTATTTATTTATTTATTTATTTATTTATTTATTTACATACTCTCAAGGCCCGAGGGCATTACAGAGAGGAGTGGTGAGTACATATGAAGTCGTTGGCAATCTTTTTGAAATTAATGGTGTCACTAATAACAGCGATGGAGGCGGGAAGGTGGTTCCAGTCGGCGGCAGTGCGTGGTATAAATGAGTAAAAGTAATAGTTGGATTTGCATCGTGGTATCCCCACCTTCATTTGGTGATCGTTGCGAGGTGAGATATAGGATGGGGGAAGGAACAACTCATCTTTAAGAACAGGGTTAGTGTAGTAGATTTTATGAAAGAGGCACAAGCGCATAAACTTACGACGTACTGCGAGGTCTGGCAAACCAAGCGTCAGCTTCATGGATGATACGCTTGCGTGGCGCGCATAATTTGATAAGATGAAACGGGCGGCCCTGTTCTGAAGTGATTCTAGAAGATTTGTTAGATTAGCTTGACCAGGGTCCCAAATGGAGCAGGCATATTCGAGATTGGGACGTACTAATGTTTTATAAAGTTGTGATTTAACGTGAACAGTTGCACTGGAAAAATTACGACGTATGAAACCGAGCATGCGGTTAGCGTTATTAAATATGTATTGAAGATATACGTTGCACGAGAGATTACTAGTGATATGTAGACCGAGATATTTGTAACTTTCTACAGAGGCTAATGGTGTGTTATTGAGGGTATAGTTCAAAGAAACAGGGAAAGAAGAAGTCCGTGAGACACGCATGCTTTTACATTTATTAATATTAAGGGTCATTAAAGAATCGGAACACCAAGAAGATATGGCTGTAAGGTCAGATTGTAGGGCAATTTCATTTCATTTCCTTTTCGGCCTTCCCATGCCACTTGTACTTGGTTGTCTCGATATATCTCCCTCAGCAGCTCCACGAAATCGTCATCTATGCCTTCGTATTGAAGAATATCCCACAACAATTCCCTGTCTACGTTGTCATAAGCTCCTTTAATATCTAGAAATGCTATACATAAAGGTCTTTTCTGAGCTACTGAAATCTCTATGCACTGAGTTAGTACAAACATATTGTCTTCTAAGCGTCTGCCTGGCCTGAATCCATTCTGTACTTCCCCCAATACACCGTTTTCCTCCACCCACTTCGACAGTTCTAATTTTATGGCTTGCATTGCCATTCTGTATATCACCGACATTACTGTAACTGGCCTGTACGAGCTCGTCTTATCCTTATCTCCTTTGCCTTTGTAGATGAGATTCATCCTGCTTTCACGCCATCCAACGGGAATATTCTTTGTTCTAATCACTTGCTCTATGGCATTAGTCAGCAGTGCCTTGCTTTTTGGACCGAGGTTTTTGATTAGCTGTATTGGGATTTCATTGGGTCCTGCTGCCGTGTTGTTAGGGACATTTTTTGCTGCCTTTTTCCAATAAAAGCTTTCTATGCTAAATTTTGATCTCTCAGGTCTCTCTGTTGTTGCTGGATCTGTTGTCTGAACTACGCTTTTTCTCGTGCCGAAGTTATGCCTGATAACGTCTGTGATGTACCGCAGCGCATCATCGCATTCATAGATGTTACCGTCTTCATCCCTTATAGCCGTTTGCGAGTTTCTAGTTGGAGCTCCGAGTGCTTTTATATGGTTCCAGAATCTTTTTGGGGCGCCTTTGTCTCTTTTGTGAATGTTATGCACCCAACGTTCACTTGCGCATTTAATTTTCTCTTGCACGAGCTCACTCGCAACCCTTTTCTTTTCTCGGTATGTATTCCATCTAAGGAGCACCTCTTCTTCTTGTAATCCCAACTTTTTGGCTTCTTGATGAACCCTAGATGCCTCTTTACGCTCTTCTATAGCTTGTTTCATTTCCTTGTTCCACCACTTACGTGGTTTCCTCTTTCCAATCCAACAATTGTTTTGCCGTGTCCGCCTTATTTCATGCTGCATAACCTCCACCAGTTCCTTATATTCCCAGACTGCTGTAGGAAAAGCCTCAATTTTCTTCTCTATGTTGTTTGCGATCTCGGTTATTTGCTCGTCATTCATTTTTAAAAACTCTGAGGCTATTGGTTCATGTTCTGCGCTGGTATCTCGACCAAACTTTAATGCTAAACGTCAATGATCGCTTCCCAGACTATTTTTTCCATTTTCGTCTATTATCATTTGGTCTAGTTGTTTGTAGACCATTTGTGAGACTAAGGCGTAGTCGATACATGACTGCCTGTTTCCGCATTGCCACGTTACCTGTCCATGACACTTATTCTCCCTGTTAACTACTATAAGGTTCTGTTCATCACACAAATCCAGCACTAGAGAGCCGTTGTAATCAGTATATCCGTCTAAATCGTCCATGTGCGCGTTCATATCTCCCACTAATATCACCTGGCCCGAGTTACTGAACACATTAATATCGCTTCTAATGCAATCGACCAATTCCTTATTTTTTTCTCTGCTATCACTACCTGTCCATAGGTAAGCTACTCCCAGCCACGTCTTTTTACCTTGCCATGTACCCCTAATCCATAAATGCTCTTTACATGTCTCGTTTACCCTTCGCCACTTCAGACCTCGCCTAATTAGTACGCCTACGCCTCCGCCTTTCCTTGACCCGGTCATTCTGTTGCACCCTTCCCATACAAAGTTGTCAATAACAGGCGGCTGCTCCAAATCTCGTAGATGCGTTTCGGTCAAGGCGTACAGGCTAATCGCTTCATCATTCAGTTGCATTTGAATTTCCAGCCATTTTTCCTGCGTGCGACCACCCTGCATGTTAATGTAGCAAATTTTACCTTCTCCATTCTTATCCTTTCTGCGTCTTTTCCTGACTCCTGGTCGCCTAATTCTGCCCTTTACTGGTGTTTCGCTATGTTCAATACTCAATCCTGCTTCCTGATTGCCTGGGGCCCGCCTAAAAAAGCTACAGCTCGTGCCGCGAATCGACGTCCGACCGGTGTTGCTACACTTTCACTAAAATGTATCCCGTCACGCACAAACGCGCCTTCGCGGCCTGCTCGGTGCACTTCTCGGTTGATGTCAATGACCGTAAAATTCATTGCTTTAGCTAGAGTCCAAATTTCCCTGTTTACTGCAAGAACTGCCCTTTCAATTTTATAACCCTGCCTTTCAACCTCTGGCACCGTGCACACCGCGATTTGTACTTCCTTTGAAACATTCCGCAGGTCGGTGACCCCTTTGGCTATTTGCTTTGGGATCCCTGCTCCTCGTCCGTGCAGTACGTCAATCACTCCGCCCATTATCACCACTAGGTATCTCTCCTCCATTGTGTCCCACATGCGTTCCTTGGCCTTCGCTATCACCTCTCTAATCGGCTTTCCCGGAAGCGCGCTAACCTGGACTCGTTCGTCTGCCCTTACCCTCTCTGCTATCGCCGGTTCTACTTTACGCATGTTCGAATCCCCAACAAAGACAACTCGACGCTTTCCTTCCCTCTCACCGCCGAAAGCTGCCCCGAAGTCACAATGCCCTCCCCTCCTTTCTTATCCTTGCCCTTGACTTTGTTTTCTTGCCCGGCCGCGTCAGTGGTATCCCCTTCGTGACTATCACTGACGTTTCCGCCACTGCTTCCCGGCGTGGCGGGTTCGGCTGTCTCTGCACTCCGCATCGGAGCCAGCTCCGTTCGCGGTGCTCGCCTCGATGCGTTCATCATTGCTTTGCAGAATGGTGGCGCTCAGCTGGATTTCTGCGTTAGCTAGCTTTTCTTCTGCCTCATTCCTCTACTTCTGCTCGATTTTAAGTTCCCTTTCTAGCTTTCCAACCCGCTTAGCTAACTTATCCTTGTCTTTCTCTAGGCGGTCTAGCCGCGACCCTAGCACACACATCCTACAGATAAAATCTGCACCATTCTCTTCGCGTGCTGACTTAAAGCGCGTTTCTTCCAGCGCGTAGGAACGCTCGCACTCAGAACAACGCACGCGTGAGTTCCCCCTAGTACCAACCATCATCTCGTACTAACAAGGCGTAGATGTGGCAAAAAAAGTTGTCGCAGTTTCACCCGAAAGGCGAAGCATCAATTGCGATAGCAACTTAGTAGAGAGCTATACGGAGTAAGGATAGTAGTTTTATCCGCTGTACAAACTTGGACATGCAGCAGCACCGGCAACACACAGCACTGTTGTCGACGCCGTCGGCGTTTTGCCCGCCTTCGCACAAAATGCGTGCGGCGTTGGTGACTGTTGCCGGAGCCTCTGATATAAATAGGCACTTGGTGCCGCAGCTAAACGTCGCCTCCCTTCCCTGCCCCCTTCCCCCCCCCCCCAACGGCCTTTCGTGCGTCAGAAGAAGGCGCGTTTGCTCTACATATATGGTAATTGTAAAGGAGGAAAGAGACGCCTACTTCTGCAGCCCATAATGGAGCACGGCACACAACGCGCGTTTGTTCTCCGCCGTGCGTTCACTCCTCGTGAAAGCGCGCGTCCCTCGCGCCCTTTCACTCGCACATATAGCGTTCGGCGGCGCGCGGCGACGATTTCATCTCCATTGACGTCATACGGAACCTCACGGCGACGGCAACGGCGACGCCGACGGCAGAAATCTGCTTTGGAGTGTCCATATAATTGCTATCGCAATAAAAATTATTCTTTACCTACTTTTATCTAAGCGAGAAGACCGAGAAAGTGAAAAAGCATTAAAATAATTTATAAAGATTGCTTGGCTAAGCTAACCCTCCTTAAAAAACCAAAAAGTGAAATATAAAATAACAAAACTTATCTCTTTGGCACGCTGCTCCTGCTGCGCTGAAATGGCACCTCAACTTGACACGTCCGCTCCCGTCGGCTTCACTCGTGAGGTATGGGGCGGCAGCGCGGCGTGGTGGCGAGCGCATGAACTAGAAGGTATGGGCGGAGCGCCTTGCTCTGCTCGCCACTCGGCGGGCATTAAAAAATATAGGAGGCTATGGCTAAGCATATGAAGCACAACGTTCTGAATTAAAAGCATCGAAATCGTGGTTTCTGTCATAATTTGGTTTCTATTGAGGGGAAAAAAACTGCTAGCAGAGGACACACGCGCGCTACGATGACGTAATGCGCACGAAAGGAGCCTACCCTCCCCGAGCATGCGCGCAAATATTGTGGCTGCCGTCTGACGGCGCTGGTGATATTGACCCTTTTCGCGGCGATCCCGTGGGCGCTGCCATATTTGATCACGTGGTGACGCGTCCATTGCTTGCCTCAACTGCCTCCGTTGCCTCCTTGTTTACAATGGAAGTGTATGACGCCGGCGCGGCGTAGAAAACCTCTGTTTTCGGAGATATCGTAGACGGTGACTAGGTGGACGACACGAAGCTTTGATCACAGCTTCAGAGAACATGCAAAAGTGCTTTCGGAGCTGATTGAGCTATGTCCAAACGGCGCAGGCAGTTTATATGGTGCTTCTTCTAAAAGCGGGGCTAAATATGCATTGCAAGCTTTGCGATTATGAATTCAGTCAGGATTAGTGTGTTTTGCTCTTTGTTCTTTATTCGGCAAATATTTTGAAGCAGTGGCTTGTCAGTTTCTGACTCAGTGACGTTCCTCGGTGCGGCCACTATCTGATTATTTTCTGCCTAATTGCTCGCGGGTGTGCTCAGTTCCGAATCCGATAGATTTGTTCTTGCTGCGCACAAGGCTTGAAACGTAGCTGTTTTGTACATTGTAATATCTTGTAGCAAATATATATTACAGCTAGTAACTTGCTTACGTATACTCTTGTGGACCGTCACGAAACATTCAGCTTCGACCATTGGTGCGCCATAGGTGTAGTCCGTCATTTATAGTGTGTATACAGTGCGCATATATTCAAGTGTGCGTCCATTCACTTATTCTTGATACGTCGGCGATAGAGTGGGCGTAAGTTTTCCTGCCATTTGGACAGATGTGTATAGATAACGTGCGCGAAACTCATTATGACAGGAAGCGGCGCTACTCCCATTGTCATTGTTTAACGAGTGGTACTCACTGTTACCGACGTTCTGGGGATGAAGCCCTTTCTTTGAAGGTTAGCGATACAAGGCTGGCGGATGAGCAAATTTCTGTATCCTCGAGGAAAGCCGTACATCACGAAGTGCCGGTAACACGTTCGGACAGTTGCAGCAGCGGTCTGCGAACTTCGCCACAAAGATTCATTCTATTCCTTAACATGCCAGTCACTCTTTTTGCATCCAAATACCTCACACGTCTTCAATCCACATTATTCAATCTAGCATGATTGGAGCACAGTGTGTTAGCGAAATCTCAGTTGCATTTCCGACAGCTGATAGCACAGAAGCAAGGTAGAATCGGTAATGGTTTCGTATTCATGCGCGGTAGCTGAGGAGAGGTATGGCGTGCCGCCGTGAGCGCCATCTCGTTTCTCTAAAACAAACTACTCCGCGAAAAGGGTCAATAGAAAGCCACGCGTTCCCATGTTCACCCTCAAAAAGATTGCGACTGTACATATTGCCACAAGTTAACGGAAGCCGGTACACAACACCTATTCTGCATTTTGTGAATTTTTAATCTTCTTTAAGACCGCAGCTGCATTTTTATTACCCGATTGTCAAACTTTTTAGAAATAGCTTGGCACAGTTTTTGCACCTTGTTAGGTGCGCTGAAACCACTTGGACGCCAAATCGGCTGGCTACATTCTTTAGCCCATGGGAAAAATAATGGCCGTAAGGTACAACCGCAAGGCGCTTTCTGTTCGTGCTAAGCGTGTTCCTTGAATCTGTGGGTTGTACACCCTTTACTATTCTAATTACCTTTTAAAATTACTATTTTAAACAGTTGTGAGTAAGCGCTCCTGTATCCCGCTTCACTGTGTCCTTGTCGATTGTGCGCGCTAAATATTTCGCTATGAATTTGTACCAACTCGCCCAACTATCAGTTCTGCTGCGTATCTAACGGCCACCGCAAATTTCTTTCGCGCATGCGCCGACGCTAGCGCACGGAGATGAGTTCAGCCGCCGCTCGCGTGCTCCGTTTACTTTCTGGCGCACCTGTACAACCCACTTTTCGTCTTCTACATTCTTGACAAAAATGCGTCTCATTATGGTGCAATAGCAAACATACATGCGCATAGAGCAGACCACGCCGACAACGCGCACACGGAGACCACAAAAATGGTCACAATAGTGACAAAGCAAACGTCAGAAAAAAACATTGCCAATGATACTTGTTTGCATTTTAGATATGTATGATGTAAAACGTTTAAAAATGTCTTTGTTGATAGAAACTCTAGTAACCTTTTTTTGAAGAGCTGTAAGTATTGCACGTTGGCTGATAATAACACACGTTGTTGCGCAAATGGCTGTTCTCTGCGATGACACATTGTGCTTATATAAAGGAGAATGTAGAGGCTTCGCTTCCGAGATTACTGCACGTTGTAGGCGCGCCATTACGATCTCAAAGGTCACAACTAAAGCATGGTGAATTTCGAGCGTGGCGGCGCTCACATCGGTGATCTCGCGTGTAAATATGAAAAAGCACGCAAGCAACACGCTGCTTTGTTGTTGTTTTAGAGCGGAAGCTCTACTGTGCCATGTATCGCAAGGCCATTCATCGTGTTGCAATGACCTTGAGCCGCTGCAGCGCAAGTGTGGCACGTGTGACGTCACGACACATGATCCGCTGCGGAGAGGCGTCGCAGCTGTGCTCACTCGGAGCCTGGCCGCTGCTGTACCACGTGACAAGGCGAGGGTTTTACGACTGCTTCGCCGGCGCTTGGTCTCTCAATCAGCCCCCGGAAGCCCAGAGCTAGTTTCGGTTTCACGAAACGTGCGGGCTCCTAGTGGTTGCCGGACACCCTAAGGTATTTTTGTTTAATTTTTTGAATTTTAAACAGCGCGAAGCGCGGGAAGTGGTTGTCTTCGTGCGTCCGTCGAGCTTGTCTCCGCTTACCCTTGCCACTTGCTCAGCGATATCACAAGTCCGATCGCGATCGGTTACCTGCTTCGGTAACCTTCGGTAAGCTTGATCAGGCTTGCAAGGATTAGAAGACGCAGGAAACCAGGCCAACCAAACATAAGACGAAAATAGCTAAACCGGGGCGCATCACATATCTTGTGCGGCTGTGTGGTCTTCTGACACCAGGATTTCCAGCTCTGCGAAGTTTTTCAGGTTTCCTAATGACAACAGGTAAGCACAAGTATTTTACTCTATTTTCTGAGCAGATGTTCATTTGGCATGAATAAATCAGTTCTGTGCAAGCCTCAGAGGACTGAGATAAGACCAGTGTCGCTCGAATTATTCGTCATGACGGCAGCCCATCTGCTGCTGGTGAAATACTTGTAACGAAGGGCTTGAGTGTGTGTTTGCTGGGCTATACATTTTTTCACCCTTTACTTTGTCAACATGCATAGCCAAGGTTAAAGCAAAAAAAAAAGAAAGACACAGCCATGATGGTTAATAATTTTCGCATTGGTTTTGATCTTCTGGAATCTATGTCCGTTTATTATGTACAAATTTCAGTTGTGAATGAAAATTGCTTTAGCAGGTGGACATTTTCGCACTCCATTGAGGTCAGCTTTTTTTCGGTACGAAGTGTGTGAATAAAAAGAAAAATGCTCGCATTTTACTTGTGTTGAGTTTTGGCTGACTGTGAAATCGGGAAGCATTAGTTGATCCACTTCGGCTTATGTTAGCCCCCACTGTAATTTCGGACTAGTAGAACTTTAGCCCTAAACTTAACCACAAGTTAGCAATTTCAAAGCGACTACTTTCACGAAATGACGAACTGTAACATTTTATAAGCGAATATTGTTAGTTAACGATGGTTTGCTATATAAATATTTCTCAGTATAATTGCTTGGCGCTGGTGTGTACGAGTGAAGCCCCAGTAATTTAAAAAATGAATTCAAGCCTACAAGGTAAACACGGTAGAGAGATAGCGCTTCCTAAACACGGCACACTTCAGCGGGTTCTGCTCCGCTGATTTGACCAATGTAGCCGCAGGGCCAGCGGACCTGCAAGAGAGCACGGACACAGCCGACTCGAATGCGAACAGCGTAAGGCGGGCCTCCGCGGCAACCCTCCTCCTCCCGGCTACGCGCTCTCTTTCCCTACATTCTGACCTAATAAATAACGTCATGGAGGTAATGTTTTGTTTATGAATTAGTTCAAGTTGGATATCCGGCAACCGCCCGTGGTGGAAGCGGCGCTGCCACCGCATATTGCCACAGCACCGAGTGTCCCAAGGGAGGTATAGGGACTTTCCGCACCCTGGCTCAGTCTTGCCATGGATGGCGCGCCGGCTGGGTCGTGTGTGCGTGCGTTTCAGCGCAAGCTACAGGCTGAATTAAATAATCCAGTAGTCCAGTAGCTAGACGGCAGGCTGTGAAATCTCAGGCAAAGTCAACGTTGGCTGCTGAAACACCGGACCAAAGGGAGGCAACATTAACACGTGACACCACTCGTGACATTATCGAGGAGCTTACCAAGCGTGGACGCGTGCAATAATCAAACACTGCGTGCATAGTCTTTGCAAAACCAAGCCCAACAGACCTTCCGCTCGTGATAACTAGGTTTACAATAGTAAAACCTCAGTCAATTTTAGGGGCGAAGCACCTTAGGGTCGAGGCTTGTTCGTCCGTCCACGTTGTCCGTGCTCTTGCGTGGGCCGATCTCGGAGGTGGTGCAAAGCCGCGCCAAAAAGAGTGCCACATGTATATATATATTGCGAGGCGCCAATCGTAATGTTCAACCTCGACGGTTTATTATGCAGGCCGCGCGCTCAAGCGAATGACGCTGGCCATGATGATGAGTCCACAACAACACTTCGTCTCCAGGCTGGAAGGAAACGACACGGTGGGATGCATCATAGCGAGTTTTGCGGTCTTGTTGACTGGCGTAGGTGTTGAGGCGGGCGTGTTGGCGACACTGGGTAATTCGCGAAACAAATTGCTCACACGTTGATGTGGACGAGGGCACGGGGACGTCAAAGAAAGAGACGTCGAGGATAGTGATTGGTTGACGACCATACACAAGGAAAAAGGGCGAGTACCCCGTTGTGCTTTGGACGGCCGTGTTGTAAGCGAAGGTGACGAATGGGAGAATAACATCCCAATTGGTGTGATCAGGGTTGATGTACATTGAAATCATGTCGGACAGCGTACGATGAAAGCGCTCTGTGAGGCCATTAGTTTGAGGGTGGTAGCTGGAAGTCGTTTTATGGATGGTATTGGACGCACGGAGAACATCGTCGAGAAGTTTAGACAGAAAGGTCCTGCCGCGGTCACTCAAAAGAATACGTGGGGCTCCGTGTCGTAAAAAGATGGTTTCCAAGAAAAAGGATGCAACCTCCGCTGCGGAAGCGGAAGGTAGTGCGGCTGTTTCAGCGTACCGTGTCAAGTGGTCTACAGCTGTGACAATCCATCGTTTACCGCCAGCCGATAAGGGTAGCGGTCCATACAAGTCGATACCAACTACTGCGAAAGGAGCTTCAGGACACGGGACAGGTTGTAGCAGTCCAGCCGGAGGTGAGGTGAGTCGTTTGCGGTGTTGGCAGATCGAACAGGAAGCCACGTATTTTGCTTCGCTTGTTGCAAGTCCAGGCCAAGAGAAGCGGCTGCGAATTCGCTCATAGGTTTTATGAAAACCAAAGTGACCGGCAGTGGGATCGTCATGAAAAGTCTCCAGTATCTGGGTCCGAAGGGATCGGGGAACTACATTGACCCAATGGTGTCCTTCGGGATGAAACACGTACCGGTATTGCACCGAATTTTCAATCTTGTGGTTCTTCAACTGCCGACGGAGTCGAGCGTTAGGTGTGCGAGAGGATCCCCGAATACGTTCCATAACGGAGTGGCAGTAGGAGTCACTACGTTGGCAAGTTGCAAACGTATGAGAATGGCTAGGTGGGAGCCGGTCGAGAGCTGCGAGTGAAGGAAATGCAGGAGAGACGTCCGGCGGGTTGCTCATGGAAGGTGGTAAGCAGGCAGTGTTTGAAGGCGGTGGTAGGGGACAACGAGAGAGAGCATCGGCATCCTGGTGTTTCTGTTCAGACTTGTAGGTGACGTCGAAGTCGTATTCTTGTAAACGAAGTATCCAACGGCCGAGACGTCCCGTTAAATTTTTTACCGTCGCCAACCAGCACAAGGCGTGGTGATCAGTAACGACCGTAAAGTGGCGGCCGTGCAGATAAGGCCGGAATTTTTGGACGGACCAAACAACGGCAAGACACTCTTGCACGGTAATCGTATAATTTTTCTCTGCAGGTGTTAGCGTGCGACTTGCGTAGGCGACCACACGTTCTTCGGAAGTTTGCTGACGTTGCAGAAGAACAGCGCCGATACCATGGCCGCTGGCGTCAGTATGTAGAAGAGTGGGTGCGGTGTTGTCGAAATGACAAAGCACAGGTTCGGACGTGAGGGCACGCTTGAGGGCGTTAAAAGCAGTTTGGCATTCGTCCGACCATACATAGGGAGCTCCAGAAGGAAGTAGTTGATGGAGGGGCGCCGCAATAGTGGCAAAGTTACGTATGAAGCGCCGGAAATACGAGGCTAGGCCAAGGAAGCTACGCAAGTCTTTGGCGTGTTGAGGCCTGGGGAAGCGCAGGACAGCGGTAATCTTATCAGGGTCAGGTCGAATGCCCTCCTTGCTGACAAGGTGGCCGAGTACTTTAATGGTTTTGCTGGCTAAGTGGCACTTTTTTGTATTCAGCTGAAGGCCGGCAGCAGAGAGGCATGTCAAGACTTCGTCGAGGCGCTGCAAGTGCTGATGGAAGGTCGACGAAAATATGACGATGTCGTCAAGGTAGCACAAGCAAGTCTTCCACTTTAGGCCCCGTAGTACGGTGTCAATCATCCGCTCAAATGTGGCGGGAGCATTACACAGGCCGAAAGGCATTACGCTAAATTCGTAAAGTCCATCGGGTGTGGCAAAGGCAGTTTTTTACTTGTCTTCTTCGTGCATGGGGATCTGCCAGTATCCGGAGCGTAGATCAAGGCTGGTGAAATACTCCGCGCCTTGTAATGAATCTAACGCATCATCGATTCGGGGAAGTGGATATACATCTTTGCGGGTTATTTTGTTCAAGGCACGGTAGTCTACGCAAAATCGCACTGAGCCGTCTTTCTTACGCACCAAAACGACAGGTGACGACCCAGGGCTTGAGGAAGGGCGGATGATGCTTCGTTTCAGCATGTCGGCAACGTGGGTATCGATGATCTGGCGTTCGGCGGAAGAAACACGATATGGCCGCCGGCGCATGATGGAAGTTCCATCTGTGTGTATGCGATGAGCCGTTGCAGAAGTCTGTCCCAGAAGAGGAGAGTGCACGTCGAAGGAGTCTTTATGCTTGGATAACAACGCCAGTAACTCTTCCGTCTGCTGTGGAGTTAGATCAGTGCTGATTGCACTAGCGAGAACAGAAGCAGGGGCTTTCTCTATAGCTGTAGGTGCCTGTGAAACAGCAGTAGTCGAGGTAAGCACAGAGACAGGCTGAGTGTCCAAGACGCAAATGACAACAGCGCCTTTAGGAAGAAGTACTGGCTCAGTGGTTGTGTTGAGTACAGCCAAAGTGGCCGTACCGTTGGTGAAGCGAACAAGGCTAGGTGCCAGAGCAATCCCTTTGGATAGGCAACGAGCTGATGGTACAACTAAAACGTCACCATCGGCGATGTCAGAGTTAACAACAAGAAGTTGTTCGCGGCCAGGAGGCACCATACAATCGTCAGCAGTTCGTAAGCGAAGGCGCGGGTCGGGCACGTCGTCGGAATTGTCGGTCTCGGTCAAGTTAACGAGGCGTTGACGGCACGAAATGAAAGCGGACGCCGAAGAGAGAAAGTCCCACCCTAGTATAAGCATGTGAGCACAGGAAGTCAACACGGCGAACTGAATATGGTGGCGAATCCCGTCAATCGAAACTCGAACTGTGCATTGCGCCGATGGCCGAATCACAACATTATTTGCGCCATGTAGAATAGCTCCATTGTAAGGTGTAGTAACCTTGCGTAGACGAGAGCACAAGTCAGCGTGAATAACAGAAATAGCTGCGCCCGTATCAATCAATGCAGGAACGGGTACACCTTCTACACACACTAATAAAGTATTGGCCGGGCACACTGGAGGAATTGTAGTCTGTGCGGGCCATGCAGCTTTCCCTCCAAAAACTGCACCATCTAGTTTTCCGATCGGTAGTCAAGAGTGCGGGAGGACGGTAGCAGAGGTGATGTCGAGCGTCGGAGAGGGGAAGGCGAGCAGCGGCGCCCTGGACGGTAGTTGCGAGGCTCTTCGGGATTTGGAGGCGGAGTAAGTGAGCGTTGGGAAAGCCGGCGCTGGTAGGGACTTGGAAGAGGCAACGGGTCTCGCTCGTAAACATCGTAACCACGGCGTTCGTCCTGTTGTCGTCTTCGACAAAAGCGTGATATGTGCCCGCGAATACCGCAGTAATAACAAATGGGGCGGGGCGAAGGCCGGGTAGGATAATATGCTGTGGCAGGTGCACGAGGTGCCAGAGTCGCCAGATGGTTGGGAGTAGCAGGAGGCGTTGTCTGAACGAACGCTGGTGGCATAGCCGCAACCTGAGCATACGAGGGCGCCGGCGAAGTAGGGGCACAGCCCACAGTGCAGGTCATGGAGGACAGCTCCTCTTTGATGATGTCGCGCAGGCCAGGAACCGAAGGTTGCGGCTGAAGAACGGGAGGACTGCGCAGGCCGTACACTTGAAGCTCCTCGCGTCTGAATCAGGACACGCAGGTCCGTATCCGAGGAAGGAGGCGTGTCACAGGCGACAGGTTGTAAACGGATGGCCTGCAGGGCGTCCAGATGCTGGCAAGTCGCGATAACATCGTTAACGGTATTTGGATTCTTGATGGCCAGTGCGTTGAACGCGACGTGGGCAATGCCCTTGAGGATATGACGAACACGATCAGATTCAGTCATGGCTGCGTCAACCCGGCGACAAAGGGCGAGGACGTCCTCGATATAAGAGGTGTATGTTTCCCCGGGAAGTTCCATGCGTGCATCAAGCTTTTTCTTGGCTACCTCAGAACGGACGTTTGGGGCGCCGAAAATTTGCCGAAGCTGGTGTCTGAAAGCCGCCCAGTCAGGGAAGCAGCGCTCATGGTTAAGAAGCCAAGTTCTGGCAACGTCAGTGAGGTAGAATGCGACGCTCCGAAGCTTGTGAGAATCATCCCACCGGTTAGACTCACTCACTCGGTCATAATTGTCCAGCCAGTCGTCAATGTCCTCACTAGGAAGGCCAGCGAACATGGTGGGATCACGCTGCCGCGTGCTGACGGTCCATGAAGGAACGGCCGGTGGGGCAGAGACGGTGGCGCTGGGGGCTCCTGGTGGATCTTCTTGGGGTATGGTGGCGGAAAGGCGGGGCAAGCGGCGACCGGAACGAAGCTCCAGGGAAACTCGAAGTCGTAGACGACCAAGGGATCGAGAGCACTCTCCACCACTTGCGAGGCAGCTGTTCAACCTCGACGGTTTATTATGCAGGCCGCGCGCTCAAGCGAATGACGCTGGCCATGATGATGAGTATATACAGATTAAGAAGATGAAGGGGTAATATAATGCTCACAATATATATATATATATATATATATATATATATATATATTGTCGCAAGATGCGAAGCACGGCAGACAGGACGACGGTGGTGCGACAGCAAACACAGGCTCTGTATTCAAGGCCCAACAATAATTGTCTGCGCCAACTTTTAACTTCGGAGAGAGAGATGCTTGCGCTCGTGTACATCCCTTCATTGTCTTCTTTAGTCGTGACATTGCCTCCCTTCTAAGATAAAGCATCGGGACGATGCTTTATCGTGACGACGCCAGGATCTGTCCACGCATATGCTGCAGAGATTTCATTCGGACAAATAAGGCTTCATCCGGACGACGGGCACAATCTCCGGTGTATGCCGTGGACGCCTTGAGGAATGTGGACTATCGGAAACGACTTCACAGTTGACATCAGAGAGACGTCGTATGACTTTATATGGACCGAAGTACCGCCTCAGTAGTTTCTCTGAAAGACCACGACGGCGAACAGGAGTCCACGCCCAAACTCTCTCTCCAGGCTCGTAGGAGATTTCGGTGGCAAAGGTTATAGCGCCCTGCATCGTACTCCTGCTGCCGACGAATACGTATGCGTGCAAGTTGTCGGGCTTCTTCAGCACGCTGAGTGATGTAGTCAGCATCAGTTTCGACGCCATCGCATCCATCTTCATGCGGCAACATTGGGTCGAGCATGGATGTGACATCGCGACCGTGGAGAATGCGGAACGGTGTCATCCACGTTGTCTCTTGCTGAGCCGTATTGTATGCAAAGGTGACATATGGCAATATCTCGTCCCAGTTTTTATGCTCCACATCAACATACATGCAAAGCATATCCGCAAGTGTATTATGGAGGCGCTCCGTGAGTCGTTGCCTGCCGATGAGATGTGCCGCTAAGTCTTAAAACTGTGCCCAATAGCTCGGCTGTGAATGCAGTTCCTCTGTCAGTTATTAATACTGTGGGGGCGCCATGTCTCAGTACAACATTCTCTATAAAAAAATCGAGCTGCTTCACTGGCCGTTCCCCGCGGCAGAGCTTTGGTTTCGGCGTAGCGCGTGAGATAGTCCGTGGCTACGATAATCCATCGGTGTCCCGTAGCAGAAGTTGAAAATGGGCCTAGCAGATCCATTCCGACTTGTGCAAATGGAGTTCTGGGTACTTCGATAGGATGGAGGAAGCCTGCTGGTTTGACGGCTGGCACTTTCCGCCGCTGGCAATCAAGGCATGTACAGACGTACTGTTGAACGGTCGCCGTCAATCTTGGCCAGTAATACTTTTCTCTCACTCTGTAAAGCATTCGTGTGAAGCCCAAATGGCAGGATGTTGCTTCATCATGGCATGCCTGCAATATTTCATTCCTGAGAGATGGTGGGACGATTAGCAAGTAGGGGCTGCCGTTCGGAGACAAGTTCACTTCAAAGAGGACGTCGTTGCGTAAGCAAAACGATGGAAGTCCTCTTCCAAAACATTTTGGCAGAGTAGAAGTGCGACCCTCCAGGAAGCTAATAATGGGCTCCAATTCTGGGTCTTCGCGTTGCTGCTGTGCAAGCGTAGTCTTGTTCGACAACCGCAACAAACGCTGTATCGTCGTCATCTTCTGTACTTGCAGGTTCGAATGGGGCACGAGAAAGGCAGTCGGCGTCCGTATGCCGCTTTCCCGACTTGTACACAATAGTCATGTCGAACTCTTGAAGTTTAAGGCTCCAGCGCGCCAATCGTAATGATGGGTCTTTTAAGTTCGTCAGCCAGCAAAGTGAGTGGTGGTCACTGACAACAGCAAACGAGCGGCCGTACAAATATGGGCGAAATTTGATCACCATACAAACCACCGCAAGACACTCTTTTTCTGTGGTGGAATAATTTGCTTCTGTGCGGGAAAGGCTTCTACTTGCATAATTTATTACTTTTTCAGCGCCATCTTGCCACTGCACAAGTACAGCTCCTAAGCCGATATTGCTGGCATCGGTGTGAACTGCTGTCGGGGCGTCTTCATCGAAGTGTCCCAGGACCGGTGGATTTTGAAGGCGTTGCCGTAGCTCGTCGAATGCTTTCTGCTAATCTTCATCCCATACGAATGCTACGTCTTCTCTGGTGAGGCGTGTCAACGGCGACGCAATGCGTGAAAAGTTCTGAATAAAACGCCGGTAATATGCGCATAAGCCTAAACATCTTCTCACTGCCTTTTTGTCGGATGGCACAGGAAAATGTTTAACGGCAGCTATCTTTTCCGGATCAGGCCGTATCCCCTCATTACTGACAACATGGCCTAGAAAAAGAAGCTCTTCGAAGCCAAAGTGGCATTTTTCCGGCTTAAGCGTGAGACCGGCAGACCGTATGGCTTGAAAAACAGCACGTAGTCGCCTCAAGTGCTCGTCAAATGTCGC
The DNA here is from genome assembly GCF_013339745.2 of Dermacentor silvarum. Taxonomy (NCBI): domain Eukaryota; kingdom Metazoa; phylum Arthropoda; class Arachnida; order Ixodida; family Ixodidae; genus Dermacentor; species Dermacentor silvarum. Next base: position 124,538,966 of record NC_051163.1, on the reverse strand, counting down.
AGAGAATACAATCACATCGTCTAGATATACTAAGCACGTTTGCCACTTGAGTCCTGATAAAACGGTGTCCATTACCCGCTGAAATGTTGCCGGTGCGGAGCACAAGCCGAAGGGAAATACCCTAAATTCATAGAGGCCATCAGGTGTCACGAATGCTGTTTTCTCGCGGTCTCTTTCGTCTACTTCTGTTTGCCAATAGCCGCTCCTTAGATCCATCGATGAGAAATAGCGTGCATGCCGTAGTCTATCGAGAGAATCGTCTATGCGGGGTAGCGGATAAACGTCCTTCTTAGTGACCTGGTTGAGTTTGCGGTAGTCGACGCAGAAGCGCAAGCTGCCATCCTTCTTTTTAACCAACACTACCGGCGATGCTCAAGGACTTTTCGACGGCTGAATAACGTCATCTTGAAGCATTTTCTGCATCTGGTTTTTCTATCGCTTCGCGTTCTCGCGCTGCCACCCGGTATGGGTTTTGCCGTATGGGTCTGGCCGTTTCGTCTGTAATAATTCGATGTTTGGTCAGTGGCGTTTGGCCAACTTTGGACGTCGAAGAGAAACAGTTCCGAAGCTCATCAATAAGCTCGAGGAGTCTTTCTTTCTGTTTAGGTAGCAAACTTGGGCCGACATCAATGGATAGAGGCACGTTCGGCAGATCGGGGGAATCGTCTTGTTCAACAGTCATGCAGTCGTTAACCTCATTCAGCTCTTCCACGTACGCGACTGCCATACGTCTTGTAAGATGCCGGCGTTCAGCACTAAAGTTTGTTGGTGGGAAAGCCGTCTGTCCACGAGTGATGTCAACTACACCTCTTGCAACTGATACGCCATGACTAAACAGCAGACCAGGAATTTGTTCAGCGATCATGTTGGAGCACCTTGGCGAGTCGCATGTTACAGGCACAAGAGCGCATGAGTGCGGAGGGATGGTCACATCGTCATCGAAGATACGTAAATGCTCACGTCGGTGATCGTCACAGGGTACGGCCAAATGTGCATTCATCCAAAACGTGACCGGCCTGTCCGGAATGTTTATAATAGCGCCGTATTCGTGCAGAAAATCCATTCCCAGTATCACGTCTCTGCAGCACTTCAGCAATATAACGAAAGTTTCAACAAACGTCGAGCTACCAATATCAATTCTGGCTGTGCATTTGCCTGTAGGGGTCATCAATTGACCTCCCGCCGTTCTTATGTGGGGACCAGTCCATGACGTCTTGACTTTAGTAAGGCTATCGGAGAGTTTCTGGCTAATTATTGAGAAATAGGCCCCAGTATCTACTAACGCGGTTACGGGGTGTCCATCTACGAAAACAGCGAGGTCAGCACTTACGACTTCCCTTGGGGTCGGCAGAGGCATATTGTCCGATTGCACAGATAGTGTTGGGGGTGTTGAAGCATTTCAACGGTCGGCAACCTCCCTCCCAAAGGTCGCTTCGGTTAGTTTCCCCGACGAGGGCTAGGGGACCTGCCGCCCCTGACTACATCGGCGTAACTGCGACCTTGCGGCGAAGAGCTCGGTGCAGGTGACGGAGAGCGGGTTCGACGAGTGAATTGATGTCCTTGCGGAGCAACATCGTCACTGTAGCGCCTGTTTTCGAATCGAACTCGCGGAAAGGTGGGTGGAGAGCTCTGGTATCCGGGGTCACGATACGGGCAAAAACGGTAAACGTGGCCGGCTTCTCCACAATGAAAGCACCAAGGACGGCGGTCGACGGTGCACCACATTTCCGTCCTGCGAACAAATGGTCGACTTGTGGGCGTCCTCTGCGGCCAAGCTGCAGTTGTCTGCGATGGGAAGTAGGCCGATGTTTCCACAGGTACACTAGGTTGCGTGGTCAGTGGCTGCGCGTTGTACAGCGAGGATGGCGGCTCGTTGAAAGGACGAGCCAAAGGTTGTGAGTTGTAGGCTGCTGCTGGAGGAGGACGAAGAACAGCCAATGCGTTGCTGAGAGACCGTTGGTCCGGTAGAGATTCAGGCAACGAGAATGCCTACCTGATTTCTTGTCGCACAACCTCTGCTACAGAAGCCCCGACTGACTCCTGCGGGGTCACAAGGAGGTTGCGAATCTCTTCACGAACAACCTCCCGGATGAGCTCACCAAGCTCATTTCCGGCAGCCAGAGCAGAAACGTTGCTCGAGGCGTTGCTTGGGCGATCGAAGGGTCGGCAATGTTGTTGCAGTCTTATACTTAATAGCGCATGAAAAGGGACGAGGCACAGAAGGACGACGCGGACACAGCGCTAACTTCCAACAATCTTTTTAAAACATTGTTGCGGAACCGGCGGGTCATGTCCTCCGCAAACATGGCGACGCTCTCATTCGGTTTCTGGATGTGCGACTCGTTTAGTTGGTGGGCAGAATCGCGACGATCGTTGTTTGCGAAGGTGGTGGAAAGCTGCTGTCGAAACTCATTCCAGGAAGTCAGTGTGGCTTCCCGGTTCTCGTACCACGTACGAGCGCTGTCCGCCAGAGCGAAGTAGACGCGTGAGAGTTTTTCTTCTGCAGTCCACCGATTCGCCTTGGCGACTCGCTCGCATTGCGCGAGCCAATCTTCGACGGCCTCGTAAACATCACCATGGAATGTGTCGTGAGTCTGAGGATGCTGCAGAGTCACCTGAGAAGGTCCTGCGGTTGCCATATCGTTAGGTAGAGTTCACGTTGGTGGGGAGTTCTCCAAGAAGATTACCTCCGGGCTGAGGCCCCGCAGTCGGCGACTGTAGCGGTGGACAGGAGTGTCCACTAGAGGAACTGATTGCGGGTTTGAACTGGGTGTTGCACTCCGCAGAGGAGTTCCGAGCATCAGGGAGTACCCAGCACATCCACGAGTGTCGCAAGATGCGAAGAACGGCACACAGAACGACGGCCGTGCGACAACAAACACAGGCTCTATATGCAAGGCCCAACAATAATTGTCCGCGCCAACTTTATCTTCTTCGGAGGGAGAGATGCTTGCGCTCGTGTACCTCCCTTCATTGTCTTCTTTAGTCGTGACAATATATATATATATATATATATATATATATATATCGTAGTGGGGAATATGCATGTAGGCGCCGTGGGTATTGCCATCGCTTCGGCGCGAGACCCGAGCTCGAGCTACGGATGCCAACAGGTAGGACTGTGCCTACAAAGCCACTTGCGATCCCTCGGACAAGTCTCAATAAATCCCCCTTTCATTTGGTGGAGGTGCCGGGTAACCTCGAAAACTGGAACTCCGAAGCCGGACGCTACCCACTGCTACGACCATGCCTGACGACACCGCCCAGGAAGATAGACCTCAGCCTCCAGCGGTCATCGTTTCTGGTGTGTTGCGCCAGCGTGATCCTGCCGTCTTTAGCGGCACCGATGATCATGACGTGGAGGATTGGTTGTCATCGTACGAGCTGGTAAGCCGGCACAATAAGTGGGACGACGCCACCAAGTTGCATAACGTGTTGTTTTACCTTACCGGCGTCGCGAACCTCTGGTTCCGAAACCACGAACACGATTTCACCACATGGACTGCATTCAAGACCAGTTTTGCAGAAGTGTTCGGGCGTCCTGCTGTGCGCAAGCTTCGCTCTGAACAACGCCTACGTGGGCGCGCGCAACTTCACGGTGAAACGTTCACCAGCTATATCGAAGATGTCATTGACCTGTGTAGGCGGGTGAATTCGTCAATGGCTGAACAGGACAAGATAAAACACATTATGAAAGGCATTGATGAGGACGCCTTTCAAATGTTGTTAGCGAAGGATCCGCGTACTGTGGCTGACGTCATCAACTTGTGCCAATGTTTTGACGAGCTACGGAAACAACGCATCTTAGCTCGACGCCCACCACCCACGGAAGATTCGCTAGCAGCATTGGTTATTGGCGACAACCAGACAACTTTGCTGACTCAGATAAAAGAATTTGTGCGGGAGGAGGTTGCGTGACAGCTCTCCATTTTGCCGACCACGGAGAAGCCTTCTCACTCTTTGGCTCCAGCGATCCGGCAGATGATTCAAGAGCAAGTGACCGAAGCTATTCCATCTTCGTCTCAGCCGGCTCCCGTGGTCGCAACTCTGACGTATGCTGAGGCGGCTGCCCGGGCTCCTCGTCTACCGGTGTTCTCTCCTCCGCCTTCAGCGCCTCGCCCGCCGCTGTTCTCTCCTGCGCCTTTGCCTCGGCAGCCGGCGGCTCACTTCTTCGGTGCACAACAGCAGGATACAAATCCTTGGCGCACTGCTGATAACCGCCCCATATTCTACGCCTGCAGCACCCCGGGACATGTAGCGCGCTTCTGCCGCCGGCGTTTCCCGGCCTTCATGGGCACCACGCGAGCCCCCAACTACGGATTCCGACCATTTCGTATGCCACAACAGCCGCCACCGGAAGTCTACGTTGCTGATGGCGTACCAGCTCCGGAGTACCAGCCCTTTGGTGCTCGTCGCTCGCCTTTCCCTCGCCGCCGCTCCCTCTCACCTATGCGTCGTCGGCCCAGCGCCAGTACTGAGGCGGAAAACTGATTTCCGCAGTTCCTGAGGCACGAACTGCGTCGTCGTCGGAAAATCGAAGTCCTCGCTTCTCCCCCGCTAACGTTATTGAAGTGTCAGTGGATGGCATCAAATCTTTTGCGCTCGTCGATACAGGTGCCGCCATATCCGTGATTAGTGAAAAGCTTTGCCGTTTATTACGTAAAGTGACCATGACGCCTTCGGTAATATCGCTTCGAACAGCCACCGCTCAACAAGTTCAGCCCGTCGCTATGTGCACTGCCAGGGTGCTGATTCGAGACATTTTGTACTCGATTGAATTCTTTGTGCTAACCTGTTGCTCCCACGATGTGATTCTCGGCTGGGATTTTCTGTCACGCCATCATGCCGTCATTGACTGTGCACGTGCTGAGGTTCAGTTCTCCGTTCTGTGCGATTTGCCAACTCACGACTTGCAAGTTCCTGATGTTAGCAGGATCTGTGTAGCTTCAGATACTGTCCTTCCTCCACACAGTGCTGTATTTGTCCCTCTTTCATGCACATCGCTTGCCGACACGACGGTCTTGTTCAAACCCGCTGCCATCTTCAGTCGCCGCCACCCTATATCGTTGCCTTTCGCCCTCCTCACGGTTCACCATGGTGCTGCGGAAATACTGGTTTCTAACCCAAATTCGCACGTTTTGGCTTTGCGCTGTGGCGAGACTATTGGCACCATCCAGACTGTGGACGATGACGTTATTGTGTCTTTCCCTGCTGCCGACGACCAGGCTACAACTAACGTAACAGCACTGACGCCCCATGTGCCATCTGACCGGATCTCACCAGATGTTTTTTGTCGCTCTATTGCCGATGACCTCGACCCGACACAACGTGAGCACCTACTTACCCTTTTAACTACTTTCCCGTGATAGCGCGCGTCCCCGCACGCTTCCGCTCGGGCATACGGCGCGCGGCGAAGATTTTATCTATAGGGAACCTCACGGCGACGGCGACGACGACGGCAGAAATCTGGTTGAAGTGTCCATATAATTGCTATCGCAATGAAAAGGATGGTTCCGTTCGCTTTTGCGTTGATTATCGAGCGCTCAATAAGATTACACGCAAGGATGTGTATCCCATGCCTCGAATTGACGACGCCTCAGATACACTACAAGGAGCGGAATATTTTTCCAGCCTTGATCTGCGATCGGGATATTGGCAAATTCCCATGAATGAGGCTGACAAAGAGAAAACCGCTTTCGCCACGCCGGACGGACTTTATGAATTTAATGTAATGCCATTTGGCCTGTGCAACGCTCCAGCCACGTTTGAGCGTATGATCGACACTGTTCTTCGTGGCCTTAAGTGGAAGACCTGCCTCTGTTATCTGGATGACATCGTTGTTTTTCTTCCAACTTCAGCCAACACCTACAGAGATTAGACGAAGTCCTCCAATGCCTTTCAGATGCTGGCCTCCACATTAATACTAAAAAAATGACAGCAGATCCACGAGGTGAATGATGATGAGTGGGCGAAGCTCCGGAGGGAATCATCGGATCTCCCGCTTAAGGGGACGCTAGCACAAACGCGTTAGAAACGTGCAGTACTCTCTAGTAAGGGGGAGCGGCCACAGCGTCTTACGCAGCCATTTACACATGCCGGAACGTGCACCGCGTTTGCCGACGCCATCACATGACTGCTGAGAGAGTATACCCCCCGTATTCATAAATGCTCCTCGACTTGAACTTGACTTGCCACCGCTTTGGGCAGCGCGTTCGAAACGCGTTGAAGGTAAGGTGGAGAGGCCACAGCGTCTTACACCAGCTTCTTACACGGGCCGTAACGCGCTAGCACAAACGCGTTAGAAACGCGCTAGAAACGCGCTAGAAACGCGGCCTTTCGTTAATGTTGGGTATTTATAGCCATCGTAGTGCGTTTGTCCATGTCCGCTTCGTGGCGTAGTCAATCGGATTTCTGAAGGAAGTTGTTATGTCATTTTCATTACTGAAAGCTCATTTTTCGAATGAATTTTTGTGTTCTGTGACGCGAAAGAAACTCTATCGGGATCTTGTAGATGTTTTCTTACCGCTTCCTGTATATCGCACGATATACAACTTAGGACCTGAACGGAATGTTTTGAAACGTGTGAAAAATATGCCTGTTTGACCTTCAGCTAAAACATTCTTTTTTCAATTGCATTCTGGCACTCTCCCTGTGAAGCCATGGCTACAAAGTAAAGGCATATTTGTTCCATGGTCTGTTAACTGCATCATATGTAACAAATCGGAAACTATCGAGCACATCTTCCTGGATTGCCATGACTCCGTTTTCTTGTGGGACGTTCTCAAACGAACTCTGAAAAAAGAACTGCCGATAAGCCCTTTCGGTATTCGTTTCTTGCCATGCGCAGACGCAGAGGGAGTGCCGGCTGACATGATAATGCTTTTGTGTATGAACAGTGTGTGGAAAACGCGCATGGATGTCAGGAATGCCCGCGTAGATGCAAGGTCGGCAAGGCAACACCTAGTTGAAAGTCTTACGTACACCCGGGATGCTCTAAGGCACATGATTGAACCACCAGAGTGGATTCAGGAGCTTGACGTTTTGGTGTCTGTGGTGGCCTCTTTGAAGGCCTTTCAAAGTAGCATAGTCTAGCCAAATTATGCGTTAATATTGTGTAGCGCCAAGTGACCTGCTTTGTATTTGTACGGGTGTATGTATTGTTGCAAAGAAGGGAATAAAGAAAAAAAAAGAAAGCTTCGTGGCGTAGTGGGCTAACGCCGCGCGCTCGGAAGCGAGGGGTCCCTGGTTCGATTCCGCGCTACGGACACAACTTCGGAATTTTTTTCTCATTTTTCTCAGGCTGGTTACACACTACTACTACTACTACGACGGGGACGGAACGGGTGCCGCTATAAGGAGCTTCGCCCCTAAAAAATTCACAGCATATCCACGGGGTGAATGATGATGAGTGGGCGAAGCTCCGGAGGGAATCATCGGATCTCCCGCTTAAGGGGACGCTAGCACAAACGCGTTAGAAACGTGCAGTACTCTCTAGTAAGGGGGAGCGGCCACAGCGTCTTACGCAGCCATTTACACATGCCGGAACGTGCACCGCGTTTGCCGACGCCATCACATGATTGCCGAGAGAGTATACCCCCCGTATTCATAAACGCTCCTCGACTTGAACTTGACTTGCCACCGCTTTGGGCAGCGCGTTCGAAACGCGTTGAAGGTAAGGCGGAGAGGGCACAGCGTCTTACACCAGCTTCTTACACGGGCCGTAACGCGCTAGCACAAACGCGTTAGAAACGCGCTAGAAACGCGGCCTTTGGTTAATGTTGGGTATTTATTGCCATCGTGGTGCGTGTGTCCATGTCCGCTTCGTGGCGTAGTGGGCTAACGCCGCGCGCTCGGAAGCGAGGGTTCCCTGGTTCGATTCCGCGCTACGGACACAACTTCGGAATTTTTTTTCTCATTTTTCTCAGACTGGTTACACACTACTACTACGACGACGACGACGGGGACGAACGGGTGCCGCTATAAGGAGCTTCGCCCCTAAAAGTGCACATTCGCCAGCAGAAGCATCAAAGTGCTGGGTCACGTCGTTTCAAAACACGGCGTCCAACCTGACCCTGAGAAGATTGCTGCTGTGCTTCAATTCCCTTGCCCATCAAAGCAAAAAACATTGCGCAGCTTTCTCGGCCTGGCGTCTTACTTTCGCCGTTTTATACGCAATTTTGCTACAATAGCAGCTCCTCTATATAAGCTCGTGGTCACCGGCGCCTCTTTCACATGGTCCGAAGACTGTGAGTCGGCATTTCAAGCCCTTAAGAAACATCTCACTTCCGCACCGGTGCTTCGCCATTTTGATGAGAGGGCAGCCACCATACTCCACACTGACGCAAGTGCGCAAGGCATCGGAGCAGTGCTCCTGCAACGGGGTCCCGAGTCTAAAGAGCAGGTTGTGCCGTATGCTAGCCGGACCCTCTCGCCATCTGAACGGAACTATACACGATCACAGAGCAGGAATGCCTGGCTATTGTTTGGTCCATTAAGAAGTTTCGCCCGTATCTCTATGGTCGCCACTTCACCATCGTCACCGACCATCATGCGCTGTGTTGGCTGTCATCTATGAAGAACATGCAGGACGCCTGGGACGCTGGATACTGCGCTTACAAGAATATGATTTCACGATAACGTACCGGTCTGGCAAATGTCATCATGAAGCAGACGCACTGTCTCGATGCCCGCTTTCGCCTTCTATCGATCGTGCGCACTCCCCGTCTCTAACACGTCGCTCTGACGCTACGCCTGCCGCTTACCAGCTCACGCTAATGTCAATGGATCAAGCTCAGCCTTCTTCACGCTCCGATTTAGCTTCCCTTCAGCACGCAGACTCCTACTGTCGAACTCTCATTGATCGCCTTCGCGGCCTAACTAAACCACCCAACAGCGACTTGCGATGCCAGCTTCAGCAATTTCGCCTTCAAGATGGGGTGCTTCATCGTTATATTTATCATCCTACGGGTAACAAGTGGGTCCCAGTCATACCTCGCTGCCTTCGTCTTCGAGTTTTAGAAGCATTTCATGATGACGTTGCCGCCGGCCACTTAGGCTTCCACAAGACCTACGACCGCATCAAGACCCCCTGCTTCTGGCCTGGATTGTCCACAACGGTAGCCAAATACGTTGCCTCATGTGCGTTGTGTCAGCACCGCAAACGCTCCACATCCCCACCTGCCGCTTTTCTTCAGCCTCTGCCATGTCCGACCGAACCTTTCGAGTGTGTTGGAATTGACTTATACGGTCCCTTGCCGTTGACGCCCTCCGGTCACCGCTGGATCGTCACAGCGGTAGACCACTTAACAAGATACGCCGAGACTGCGCCTCTTCGATCTGGTGCTGCTTCTGAGGTTGCTGACTTTTTCCTGCAATCCATAGTCTTGCGCCATGGTGCTCCTCGCGTTCTTTTGTCCGAACGTGGCAAAGCCTTCATGTCCCATGTCCTCGAGGAAGTCTTGCAGCGGACTAATACGAAGCATAAAACCACTTCTACATATCACCCTCAAACCAACGGCCTTACTGAACGCTTCCACCGAACGCTCTCTGACATGATTTCTATCTACTTACGTCCTGACCACACAAACTGGGACAACATCCTTCCCTGTGTTACATTCGCTTATAATACTGCGACACAACGAACTACCGGTTACAACCCTTTCTTCCTGGTGTATGGACGATCTGCCTCCTCCGTCTTCGACACCGAATTCTTTTTCTCTCCTGCTTCGCCTAACACCTCCCTCCCAGAAGAGTTTGCAGCTCGACTCGCGCATTGCCGTGAAATTGCTCGTCGCAACACCGCCGCTACCCAAGAAGAAAGAAAACGTCGCTGCGGACAGTAAACGCCGCGACATCGCCTTCCATCCTGGAGACCAAGTCCTCCTATGGACGCCGGTTCGAACCCCTGGACTTTGCGAGAAATTCCTTCACCGGTACATTGGGCCCTACACAGTCCTACAACAAACTTCCGCAGTGAACTATCTAGTCACTCCGCTTCACTCCGTCGAGGACCGCCGTCGTCGTAGTGCAGAAATTGTTCACGTCTCCCGCATGAAGCACTTTATTCCCCGTTCAGCCGATCTTTAGATTGCGGCCAGGTTGGCCGCTTCCACGAGGGGGGGAAATAAGTGTAAGCACATTTCACGTACTTCATCGTTCTCATTTGTACATAGCCATCATCATCCCTGTTTCTCTTCTTCTTCGTGTTTGAACCTCGGCCGTGCCGGTGGAATAAACGGGTCTACCAGTGCTGCCTGTCCTGGTCGTCTTCCTTCTTTCAATATATATATATATATATATATATATATATATATATTGTATTGAAGAAGAGAGACACGCTAGTGGATACAGCGCTACTGGCTCTAAAAGCTAGTGGGTCGAGCGCTCTCGCTCAGCTACGGCTCTCGCGCTTGGAACCTGTTACGGCGCTTACCGTTGACGCCGCGCTGCTCCAGGCTCTGCCGAATGAACACATTTAGAATTGGTGGATTGTGCTGGGTAACCTCAGACAATCATCCTGGAAGTCCGGTCCCGCACCCTATAGCAGCTACCATGCCCCAAGACGCCTCCGAGCAAACGCCTCATCCCGCACCCACTGCGTGTCCCGGGGTACCTCGTCACCGCGACCCTCCTATCTACACTGGAGCGGACGACACTGACGTTGACGAATGGCTCACGGCGTACGACAGGGTAAGCGCCCATAAACTGCGCCATGTTCTGTTCTACCTCGCTGGTGTGGCCAGCCTGTGGTATAATAACCATGAAACAGAGTTCCAGACATGGTCAGAATTTAAGACTTCCCTCGCCGATGTATTTGGTCGCCCAGCTGCTCGCAAGCTGCGGGCGGAGCAGCGTTTGCGGGAACGAGCTCAACAGCCAGGAGAAACATTCACCAGCTATATTGGAGATGTCATGGACCTATGCAGGAAAGTCGATTCGACCATGGCGGAATCTGATCGAATTCGCAGCATCCTGAAGGGCATAGAAGACGACGCCTTTAACATGTTGCTGGCCAAAAGTCCTCGCTCTGTGGCCGAATTTATCACACTGTGCCAGAGCTATGAAGAACTCCGCAGACAGCGATCACTGACCCGTCGATCTCTACCGCGTGACGAACACCTCGCTGGTTTGGCTGCCATGTCCGACCAGACAGCTTTGCTCGGAGAAATGAAGGCGTTCGTCCGCGAGGAAGTTGCCCGGCAACTCTCATTGATGGAGTTTGCACAGCCGCAGCCGGTGCACGCGCCAACGCCGAGTTTTGCGCCTCCGCTTCGCCGCGTCATATCGCAAGAACTGCGCGAGGTTTTGCCTGACCACCACCAGCGCGTTCCTGCAGCTGCGCCTCACAGCTACGCCGAAGTCATGGCCAGGCCCCAACAGATACCGACGACGGTGCCACTCAGCTACGCGGAAGTCGTCACCCAGCCTCAACAACTCCCTCAACGGGGACCTCTCACGTACGCCGAAGTCCTCGTTATGCCCCGAGTGCAGCCTGCCGTGCAATCACTTCACCAGCCGCCATGTCCAACGCGTCCTTCCACATGGTGGGACCTGCCGCAGCGACTCGGTGGCGTACGGCGGACAATCGGCTGATATGTTTTGCGTGCGGCTACGCAGGCCACGTCGTACGCTACTGTGGTCGCGTGCAGTCGCCTAGCGCTACACCATATGCGCCAAGTCTTATCGTGGGTTCTCCGCGCCCATATTACCACGACGAACCTCGGGCTGCGTCACCACCATTCCGCCGGTCTGCCAACATCCGTCCCTCACCTCCACGCCGACGCTCCCCATCACCGATGCGGCCTCGTCCCGGAGGTCGGGATAAGGAAAACTAATCGTCGCAGTCCATGAGGCAAGGGCTGCGACGCCGTCGAAACGCGAAAGTCCTCAACCTAGCCCAACCAATGTGATAGACGTGTTAGTTTACGGTGTGCGCACATATGCCCTCGTGGATACCGGAGCCGCTCAATCAGTTATGGACGCAAAGCTTTGTCGCTTCCTTCGAAAGGTCACGACGCCCCTTGCCGGATTCTCCCTCCGCACAGCAGGCGCACAGCGTATTCATCCGCTAGCGGCGTGCACCGCTCGTGTTCTCATCGAGGACGTTGTATACGCCATCGAATTTATTTTTTGCCCTTTCGGCCTTGCGATCACTGTGGCAGATGGTCAATGGACGCCGCTAGAAGCCCATTGTGCGAAGAGCGCGCAGCGCAAATACCTGCTATTATTGGGGGCGAGGACTTAAGAAGTTGCCATCTGTCGGAAGCGCCTCGCTTGCGTACTATGAGGGATAACGTGGCGCGCTCCTCATAGGTTTGGCCGTCGGCGCTCAATAAAAACACCACGTAGGAGCCCTCCTCGACATTTCCGTAACTACTCTCCAAATAAGGGAAGTTTCTTATTGTCAAAATAATAATCCTGGGCAAACAGAAAGTCCCGAATAGTTTACAGGCTCTATCTCTTTACCGAATACGTACAGCGAACGCCCACTGCACGCGGTCACTGCGATGGACTCCCCCTAACCAGCTCATTACGTAAAATGTAGACTGTGTGAAATATGTTCTTATACTATGCTGTCTGTATATCCAAATGGAGCCTAACAGAATGAAGCCTCATTACAGCGATCGCACGGGTTCGCCGCGACTGACAGCGCGTCTGCATGCATGTCCGCGCACAAGGCATCGCTTTGGCTGCGAGCGCGTTTTCGTGCACCGCTCGTGTTCTCATCGAGGACGTTGTATACGCCATCGAATTTATTTTTTGCCCTTTCGGCCTTGCGATCACTGTGGCAGATGGTCAATGGACGCCGCTCGAAGCCCATTGTGCGAAGAGCGCGCAGCGCAAATACCTGCTATTATTGGGGGCGAGGACTTAAGAAGTTGCCATCTGTCGGCAGCGCCCCGCTTGCGTACTATGAGGGATAACGCGGCGCGCTCCTCATAAGTTTGGCCGTCGGCGCTCAATAAAAACACCACGTAGGAGCCCTCCTCGACATTTCCGTAACTACACTCCAAATAAGGGAAGTTTCTTATTGTCAAAATAATAATCCTGGGCAAACAGAAAGTCCCGAATAGTTTACAGGCTCTACCTCTTTACCGAATACGTACAGCGAACGCCCACTGCACGCGGTCACTGCGATGGACTCCCCCTAACCAGCTCATTACGTAAAAGGTAGACTGTGTGAAATATGTTCTTATACTATGCTGTCTGTATATCCAAATGGAGCCTAACAGAATGAAGCCTCATTACAGCGATCGCACGGGTTCGCCGCGACTGACCGCGCGTCTGCATGCATGTCCGCGCACAATGCATCGCTTTCGCTGCGAGCGCGTTTTCGCACCATGCCGTGAGCTTTAGGCCGCAGCATATGAACATTTGATGGTACACAAGCGACCATTGTTGCGTGGACGCTATCAGAGCTGTTCAAAAATAATTTTGTTATAAACTAGGGACTTAATTCGACGCTATACGGAGACTCGTGATGTGCCATCGCGACGATATATTTTTTTTCTTTTCTTTTATATCCTTGGACGTTTCAATATCGTTATTTCTCAGTGTTTAAAATTAAAATTAAATTATGGGATTTTCCATGCTATAACCACGATCCCATTATGAAGCACGCCGTAGTGGGGGACTCGGAAAAATTTCGAACACATGGGGTTCTTTAACATGCACCCAAATCTAAGTACACGGGCGTTTTCGCATTTCATCCCCATCGAAATGCAGCCACCGTGGTAGCGATTCGATCGCGCGACCTCGTGCTTAATTCAGCCCAACACCATAGCGACGAAGCAAACACGGCGGGTATTTTTCATGTTTATCGGTCTTCTCAGCGAGAAAATTTCCCGCTTCTTCTTTTTGTTAATTCAGTACGTTTCTTCGTGTACCAACAAGCCCAGCAACATACTTTTGCAGCACATTCATCGTTTGGTGCTAACGCAAACATGAGCATATGTTAGGCGTTTTTTTAATGCGCTTCTTACCGTTCCCTTTTCATTCTGGTGAACTTGCCAGTATCTAGCATCAACAAGTTCATAGACCAAATCTTCATGATATTAACCGGGCAGCACACGCGGGCGAGCTTCTCAGTGTGCGCTTTCTGCTACTCACCGAACATCGCTGTCCCGAAGCCGTAGGAGAAATCTTCCTCGAGGAAGTGCGCGCTACACACCCGAGTTGTAGCCGTTGGTTGCTTGCCGGTTCTTAGTTTCGCAATCCAAGCTACACACAGCTTCTTGGCCTGCGGGTACCTGTGAAGGCTGACACCGGGCTCCGTTGCGTACGCATCCGGCACTGCGGTACCGAGCAATAGCCTACCATGTCGGACGCCTTCAAAGGCAACCACTACCTTTTGTAGGGCCTTCAAGTGTTGTCAAGCAGACACTCGAAGCTGGATAACATCCCCACTTCACCACAACCGTAGCGTAGGTGGGACTGAACTTTATTTTAACACGAAAGTGTTTTATGCCGGGGTCCACCAAGACTTCACTGACTTATTTCCGTCACAGAAATACGTCAGCTTACAATGTACACGAACATAATACAAAGAAAGAAACCAGAAGAAAAAGTTCCACAAACATGGAAAATTTGGAAATCGAACCCACGACCTCTCGGTCCGCGACGATAGATCGCCGAGCGTTTAACCCATTGCGCCACAAACGCATTTGCAGAGAGCTACACAGACGCGCCTTATATATCTAACACTCCTCCGTGTACCCGCGCTCTTGCTCGGGGCGGTGCCGCCGCCTACGAGCAGAAAAGAGAAGTACTGCATTATGACACTAACGCGCACCGACAGTGAACGCTTCGGTGATCTCAGCACTGAAGTTGATCGCGGAGGCTGCAATTACGACGCGCTGTACGCGCTGATTTGACTCGGTGACGATTCAGTTACGTGCTTTGTCTTGTGCGTTGTATTAGTGTGTCAGTTACGTGCTTCGTCTTTCGCGTTGTGCTAGCGTGTGCAGCGTAGTGCAGCTTCCATATGCACGACGGTTGCTCATGATCATCGACGTTGGTAGTCGTGATGGAGGAGACGTGCCACCAGGCGTCAGCGTGGGTGCATCAACGCCTAAGGGCGCTTTAGCCACAAAACACCAATAGACATTATATATCAATGTGCAATAAACATTACACTACTTCTGTGAAGACACGTTTCACTTTCGTGTTCTATACCGATTCCTATATAAGAGGGATCAATCACATTTTTTTCAGTTCACGTCGGCGCTTCCGAAGAAGACGACGTGACCGCTGTGTCAACGTGAACCATCACTCCACGTCACGGCGACGGTGACGACAGCTTTTACAGTGGTGGAGCTCGACCCCAATACCCCGGTGCCTCTCCTCCTCCTCCCCGGCAACCGGGAGGATAGGAGCTCTCCCGGATTACGTCACCTCTCCGGCTCTTCTGCGTGACGGCGGCCGTAAACAATGGCGCACGCTCCACTAAGAACAGCTCCGTTGTTAAAAATTACGGCGGAAATCATCCTCGATGGTTATCTAAGTCAATGCGAGGAATTTATTCCTTGCCCGTCGCGCAAAACCCGAACAAACTCACGTCTTCACGAGGAAACTGACGCCCGCTCAAAGACCGCCACACGCACCGGAAGCGACACTGACGACAAACGATCGCAGACGCTGCACGCTGCACCAAATTTGTCTTCGACAATGTGTTTGTGCAAGTAGGCGTCGGAGTCCCACAAGTTCTGGTCCTCCAATCGGCCCCGCTTTGTCTCGGTAGCCTGTTCAATTGCCGTTTTCTTGGCGTGCCGCAATTCTTCGGCCTCGTTCGCGCTCCACGGCTGCGCATATCGCGTGGGCCCATCGCTTCGCCTCCTTCCTCGCTACTTCTTTACGCATCGCATACCTCTGTAGTCTCTGCAGAGCCTTTGCACTTACGCTTCTCTTCCAATTGATATTTTCGAGAACTCATGATATCGGCAAGTGGAAGCCTACGCGCTACATAGCGCAGCTAGCGCAACCGAACCACGTACGTCTACGCGCACACCCGTACCGACGAGTGGAACAAGGAGAGGAGATTCCAAGCGGGTAGCGGTGTGCGGGACACAGAATGATGCCACTGGGTATACACGCCGTACATGCATTAAACATCGCACATGCGTTTCTTTTTTCGTGCTTGAGCGCAACCGGAATGAGTGCACTGAACGGAATGTTTATCTTATGTTTGTGGCTGTCAAGTTGAGGGTGCGGCCCTTACTTGGGTGAGGCCCTTCGACGGATTTATGCGGTAAGAATCTGCCTACCCGCTGCGGCCACCGCATTTCGATGGAGGTGAAAGGCAAAAACGCCCGTGTCCCATGCATTGGGGGCACATCAAACATCTCCCGGTGATCAAAATTATTCCTGGCACCCACTACGGCGTGCCTCTTAATGAAATCATGGTTTTGGAACGCAAAAGGCCTAAATTCAATTCCCGTATCTTCCATCATGTAATGGTTGCGATCGCTATCGGTAATACTGCTTCGCCTTCCCTGCGAATATGCAGCGTGCAGCCTTTTGAACGCGATAGCGGTAAACACCGTGTCGCAGGGCCGTATTGCAACAGGTGAACTTTACGAGCGCGCCTTTCCGCGCGCTCCAAGAGCTGCATTGCATTGCAAGTGGTAGCGGCGTCAACGCCCGCCGCTATCGATGGGCGCTCTCACGGTGGGCACTGAAAAAAGGCATTTATAGATAATGATCAAGTAAAATAAGGTTGTATATCTTCTTTTCTCGCCATGCTTATATAAAATGGATTAGGCTTTTTTTTTTCGTTGAATGAATCTAACCGCGTCTCGCTTTAATTAAAAAACGTTGTTTTCTTTCCCAGAGTTTATTCCCCCCAAACATAGTCGCTCTTCAATCACTGCTTCCATAACCAACCTTGCTGATGTCGGTGACAATTGGTTCTGAACCGATTTTCGCCCGAAGCTTCGCGACCTATGTGGATCACCCTTGGAACATCTGCAGCTCCTTCTGGTTGCTTGGCGTCTGGACTTACAAGATGTCTTCTAGCCGCTGTGGGCCCTAACTCAGCCCGTCACGTGTCACAACGTGTCCTAGGTACCGGACAGATTCCTCTAAAAAAAGGCATTTCTTTCTGTTCAATTTCAGTTTGTACTCTTGGCATTGTCGTAGGACGTTTGCATGGTTGATGTGATGCTCGCTTCCCGTTCTGCACCACACTAGAGTATCGTCCATGACAACAGTTGCACCTTTGAGGCCTTCTTGTACCCGCTGCATGACACGCTAAAATATTTCCGGTGCCAACGGCATGCGTAAAAACTTGTAACGGTCATAAGGAGTGCTCATTTCGCAGACTTTGAAGTTTTCTACATTTGCTTTATTTACCAGAAACCGTAGGCTGTGTCCAAAGGTGCTATGACTTATCGAAGGTGCTATGTCTTCAAATGTTGACTTTTTATAGTGCTCGCGAAGGAGCGCTTTGTTCAGATCAGAAGGGTCTAGACAAATTCGTACCTTGTCTCCATTAGTGGCGACGACAATGTTGCTGGCCCCACTCCGTCGGCTCTGTCACTTGCACGATCACTCCAGACGTCTCCATGCGGTCCAGCGAGGCTTTCACCTTGCTTTGCTATGCTGAGTAGCACTGACAATTGGGTGAGTTGGTAGGGATGCATGGCTTCAGAACGGTGCAACAAGGAAGACTAAAAGACGAAAGAACACACGAACACAAGCGCCGACTCACAACTACAGTTTATTCCATATCACAGAGCAGATTTATACACACACGTGGCCACACACAACGCAAAAGAACAACCAAAAAATCAAGAACCAGAACACGTTAACCATTCAGGTACAGGATTTCTTTATCCTGTAGCGCAATAGAGGGACAGCTGATACAAGACTGTTTTTTATTTTGAATGTTAAATGCTTCGATTACTTCCCGAGTCGTCTTATCATGATGCCTTGAAATAATGCTTGTGAGGTTAAACTGAGGCGCGCAGCCACACTTCTGACAGTGCTGAGAAATGTGCGAAAAACTATCACAACGTAGGTTGGCCGCATGTTCCCTTAATCGCACGTTAACACATCGGCCCGTCTGGCCTATATAAGCTGAGCCGCAAGACAACGGCAGACTGTAAACCACATTCGTGGCACAACTGATTGCCAGATTCTTGTGCTTGACACCACAACCTTCTTTCTTTTCTTTTTTTGGCCTCTGCCTGTCTCCCTACACGTTCGCAAATATCCCCTAATTTGTTTGGTACAGAAAAAACCACTTCTACCCCATATCTACCTGCGACGTTTTTCAAGCCATGGGACAAGGCATGGACATACGGTACAACTGCAACGCGTTTCCTCTTTTTCTTTTCGATTAGTTCTTTTTTTGTGTCCCTGCCCTGACCATGTTTTACTGCTTGAATTAACTTCTTACTAGTTCTCGTCAAGACGTGATCCGGGAACCCCGCACTTTTTAACCTTCTCACCTGTTTTGACACACTCTCCTTTATTCTATGGAGGCACGTCTTATTGATAGCTGACCGAAGAACAGAGCCAGCAATGCCATCTTTTACAATTTTTGAATGGTCAGACGAATAGTTCAAAATTTCTTTTGCTATGCTATTTGCTATGGATATTTGCTATGCTATTTGAATCCGCCGGGCTGGTTTCACCGCTCCCTGGGAACCAGGCTTGAGCTTCAGGTGGCAAACCATAGCGTCCAATTGACCTAAGACCTCGAATACGTCTTCGTAATGCTTCGCAGTTCCTTCTGCATCCTATTTCTGACAAAAGTTCGTACAAGCCACATGGTGTCAGGATTGGTCGGACTGTGGCCGATGTACGCAGCCGGTAAAAGTAAAGCCGACGGGTAGCAAGCCAACGAGGGTGGCTAGAAGGTCTGAACTACTACGAAAATGGAGAACGGGGAACAGCAACAGCGCCAGCAGACCAGAGCCAAAGTCACCACGCTACTGCCACCGCCGAGAGCCCTGGACACCACAGGAGACGTAATGCAAAGTTGGAAGACGTGGCGGCAGGAGTTCCAGCTCTTCGCAACGGCAACGTGCCTAAACTAGGCAACCCAAAGAGGTACAGCCAACCACTTTTAAGCCGAAAGCGTTTAATGGCTCATACTCGCGGCGTCCGACCGTCCGTCCGTCCGTGCCCTGGAACGGTGCCAGCTGTGGCCTCTTCCCCTCACACATGGCATAGTCAGTCGAATGGCCGCAGGCTTTCGCCGAACACACTTTGGAATTTACAAAGTGTCCTTCATTTTTTTTCATCATTATCAGAGAGGACGCGCGCAAGACTTACAGCACTTTTACTTTTGCACCGGATGAAGTGAAGTCGGACGTAGAAGTCCTGAAACTTAAATTTGAGGTATTTTACAAGCCCGCGCTAAACCCAGCATATCACGAGTTTCGTTTTGGAAAGCGCGACCTAAATGAGGGTGACAGCTTCAACGACTGGTTAATAGACCCGGGAGTGCTAGCAAAATGTTGCGAGCTTGGTGAACTCGGAGAGCGCATGCTCAGAAGCTGCAATATTCTCGGAATAAGAGACGAAAAGCTGCAAGCAATGCTCGTAAACACCACGGGTTCCTGAAGGAAAGCAACCCTATAGCATAAGCAGGCTGCGGCACAAGTGCGCAGGGTATACGGCGCTTTTCAATGAACGCGATTCACGCCAACGCTTTATCAAGCTGCACCATGAATACACTAGGTGTTCAATTAACATTTCACCTACTTGGGTCGCTGAGTGTGCGGTAAGCGAGGGCGCAACTCTCAGCGTTCGGAGGGACCGGCGCACCACGCTTCTCGTCTAGTAGGAAATCCGCACGGACCAGGACAAACTCTTCCAAAATAACGAAGCTTTATTCCTGAGAAACCTGTATGGCTTTCCTTTGTAACTTCATTCTACATTTGAGTGGATTCCCTTTTCGTGACGCCTCCTCCGCCTTGCGGGATTCCGCAGAACTTATTTGCCAAATCGAGCCAACGCTGACCAGCTCTTTGTGGTGCTCGCCGCTTGATGATTAAGCTGATGATTTGCGTACTATGGCACGCAACCGCAGTGAGGAATTAGCCAAGTAGCGTGTACATGTGTTGATTATAATTATGAAGATTTCTATATGACACATATCCGCAGAGAGTGTTGGCCAGGAAGCTCGATCGGCCGGTACTAATATGCCGACGCCAACTAGCTCTCTAAGATTGTCACCGCGTTATTATAATTTCCATACTACGTAGTACATACCTACGTTGTACATATCAATTATGGCATGCACCCTGTTTTAGGTAGCTCTTTGAACTAGTGCATACAGCCTTCTGCTATCACGTAGCTGCAGTAATAGTATGAGTTCATGGAATGACTGGGAGCACTCGGTTCTTTACCGCCACATTTCAGTGCATATGACATCACGTGTACTGATCACAAAGACCTCCAGACAACAACACCTAACTTGATAACCTACACAGTGCACTTCAGCTTCTTATATCATGTAAGCTGCACGCCTATTTGCATTACTCTGCAAAGAGACATGCAGTCAGCAACACGGATGACTGCAGTTACATGTGTCTTAATGAATATTCACCTAATGTACATGCCACTTCAACTGTCTTGCGCTGTTCTACACAAGTCGGCTTGCTTATGTGATGCTGCTAGCTAATATCTGGTAACACTAATAATCCGTGTGTTCTCAGTGGCAGCTGGCCTCCATGGGGCGGTGCAGACAGGGGAGTGTCATTGCTGGAGCACCTCCTGGCTATCCACAGGAAATGAAAAAAAAACCATGGTAAATTCAAACGCCCACTGGTTCTCATTTCCATGTTTCCATAAGTGTGTGTGTGTTCATCACCCTGAAGTTACTTAAATTTGAAAGCTAAGCCATATAAAGTATACTCATGGTCTCACGTAGTGCATTATTAAACATAAAAATACAAAAGCACGCAGCTTAAGAACCTCAAAGATAATTTGTAGGCGGATCAGTCACTGCACAGACCAGGATATGTATTGTCGATGCTCGCACACAATAGAATTGCAGACTTGTTCATCATTAAAAGCACTTATACATTTAGGGTGTGAACATTTGCTAATGGTTTGAGTGAATGCTAGAGACTGCATGAATATGCCGCCCCTAACGTAATGGCCCCTAACGTAATGCCCTGACAGAGGCTCTTAAAGGTGAAATAAATGACGATAAGAAGCTTGGTAACAGATTTGTGCAACGAGCGAATTGTAGCGCGCACAGGGAAAAATACACGAGAAGGCACAAAGAATACACACACGTAGCACTTCATTGTGCCTTCTCATATCTTTGTTCCATGTTCGCGCTACAACTCGCTCATTTCAACATGAACAACCAACAAGCCTACATCTCCACTCAGATTAGTGCAGTTTCCTTCGAGTCATATTTGGGTAAAGTACCACAGACTATATTTTAAGAAGTGAAAAAAGTTATATTTCCTCGTTTAATTGGCCAACACTGTAGTTAGGCTCTGGGTATATTTTGGTCAGGTATGCATATATGTCAGTGCTACATTTATTAGAATATGTTTTAGAGTGAGTTGAAATCATAATTATAGAAATAAATACTTGTGATCATGATATTCTTGCCATAAGGACATGCAAGGGACATGTAAATTTGGTCTTCATATAAGCAACGACAAATGGAAAGTTGCTGATGATTTTTAGGCATTGAAGATGTCAACATGTTAGCTTATTTCGATGCTTTTGTGTTGTCATGTGGCCTATATCATACGGGATGGAATTGATGGCCAAAATTGTGGACATTTTAACCTCCCAAAGGCCAACATCATATCATCTTTGATATGCTGAGCTTGATGCCTGAAAATGCTCATTTACTGATGATAAACATAATGTGCAACCCACTGTAGCATTTCTGACATGCTGCAACAGTTTAAGTTGTGGATAGCTCAGCAAACTAATGAGCAGTGAGTTACTCTTAGGTTATATATAACTAAATGAAAATTTAGTTTTCTTTTGTTTATATATTCATTGGGTGATTGTATGAGAAAGAAAGGTGATCAGGTTATATACTTTCTTCATTTAGAATTGTGTCCTGCTTTCCGAACTTTAGGAAAGATGTTCAATTTGTCAGACACTGCCTGCATAACGCCACCTCCATAAATAGGAAGAACTGATGTTCATCCGTGATACTCTTAAGAACACTGCGATGAATCATAGGTGCACATATAAAAGTAATCACAAGAAGGGCAATGCATAGCAAGCATCTGCATCTAGATCGAGATATCTAAATTTTGGATTAAGGTGAAACATTGCAGAAAGCTGCATGCATGATATGCAGGCTAAATCATAAATATGTTGATTCATTCAAGGCACTATAAAAATAATGTTTTGCTATTTTCTAATAGCAGCAGCAGCAATTGCTGTGAAAGAGAAATTAAACTTTTAAGGAATAAAAGAATTAGCTAATGTCTAGTACAGAACTTACAGAAATGAAATTACTGAACATGAAATAAGTTGTTTCACTTGTAGAGTGCTGCGAAGATCATGGGGCAACTAGAAACTTGTGAGGATACAAGGGAAGAGCGAAAGCATGTGCAGTGAAAATATGGGCGAAAGTGTCTGTAAAGGAGCGAAATCGATTTTAAGACTATTACTGTAAGCCTATGAATAGGGATATCAAGGTGGAGGATTGCAAAGGTATAGCTGAATCTCTCTATGAGCCATTGTGACACACATGAACAATTTCCGTAGAAAATGAGAATCTATTTAAGCACGTTACTGAGAGCATAATCACTGGAAAATGGTAGAGCAGAGATCGCTTTGCGTAAACACGGGTTTGGCGCTTACTTTCAACTGCAGTTTACTGAAGAAATGTGATATTTATAAGTACTGAACAAGACCATCATGGGGCATCACATTAATGATAAAGCAACCAAGTATCGGAGTCACCAGGACCCCCTAATACAACCACATCATAGCCATGTACCATGACAGATTGGTACGGCCTAGTATACCAGAGGTGATAAGAGACAATCCAGATTATCGCACAGCATGACGCTTGCGTCTAAAAATATGTGAAGGTAGGTTGAAGCATGTGCGCTGGCCCAGCAAATAATAACCTAAAAAAACAAGACTTAAAACGCAGATGCTGCGTCTGTAATGATCACTCGGAAGGAGTACATAACAGATCAAAAAACGAGAAAGCAAAACGAGCCAAGTAAGTTGGTTTTCTGAAGGCACTTCAGGTCTTCTGAAGGCACTTCAGGCCCTGAAGGCACTTCAGGACGGCGTCCAGCAGCATCTGAGGCAACAGAATTGGTCGAGAATTTAATGCGATCTTGTGCCATCAGGCTCGCTCGTTCACATGGGCACAAAAATCCATCTACCTGCCTTGAGTGTCGGTGGCATATTCTTACCTTGAAACCCTGAATCAAGTTACCAATTCAGTTTTTCGAACTTTGTGCTGCTTCTCAACCTGTGTGCATTCATTGGTTTGCCTCAAAACTGCAATGCCAGTGCTTGTTTTGAGACCATATTCACCAGTTTGACAAGTTTGGTGATAGATCTGACGCCAATTTGTCTTCCACAGTGATGGCATTGCTTTGAATGCCAAGTTGTTGCAGGAGGCCCTTCAGCTACTTACACAGAACAGCGTGTCTAGGATGGCAGTGTCAGTGTTGTTATAATTGCTTGCGATGTCATTTGCAGCACCTGTAGCACTCATCGCGGCAGGGGATACGGCTTTCGTCCATGGGTCAATGGCATCCTGTATTATGCGGTGCATGGCAATCCAGCCAATTGATAACGTGCATGCTTTTCATTGTAATCGCTAGGGGCTTAGCTGCAGCCTTACTAGCCACTGTGGGAGGAGGTTGCTTTTTTCGTACCTCTTTTGGGGACGCAGCATTGGGTAGTTCTCAAAAAAGTTCATTTTTGAGGCAACACAATTAAAGTGTTAGTTACATTCTGCATCAGCGACGCACACACTAGCACGCTGTTTGTTGTTGGGTATCGGGGAAGAGTTCTTTAGTATCTTTCTGTTTCTTTAGCTTAGTACTAAGTTTAGTGCTAGTAGTAGAAATATGTGATAGTACATTTAGTCCATACATAGCTTCATACATCTCGATCAGAATCTGAGCAGGGCTCGCTAAAGTAACTGACTCTGAGCATGCTTTATTGTGTCTTCTCTTCATCTTGTAGGCATCATTGTGCTACAGTCAAATTCAAACTTGCGAAACTAAAAAGCAAAAAGAAAGGGAACTGTGTCCTCATGCATACGGCAGCAAACAGCGTGCGTCACTGTTACTGAATATTAGCAACAATGCTTCTTTACCATTGTCGCTTAATAGTGAGAAACTTACTTGTGAACTACTTGGTGCTGCAGCTTTAAAAAAATTCAAACTTGCTCCTAATGCATTTAGTAAAGCCCTCAACACACACAAGGAAAAGTTCCTATCCTAATAATTATCCAGTAGGCTCGTTGAAGACAAGGGCTTAATAGTATTAATATGGGATACTGTTGGAGCTGCAGACGCTCATCTTATTCCATTCCGCCCCCATAAATATTTCTGTTAAGTACATGGCAATCACTTATAGCAGCATTGGCACTCCCATGTTAGTCATGCTGTGCTATATACGCAATGCAAGGTGCTGTAGTAGGTCAACAATGAAAATAACACTGTCATGGGTAAAGCTAAAGCGATTAGAATGTTTAAAGCAGTTAAAAAACAAATGCAGACTGAGGGGCAGAGAAATGAAGAGAATGCAAGCACTCCTTTGTCTGCGTTTGCCCATGCCGCTTTCAACATTTCAACCATGAATACATAACAGCTTGCCCAATTTTTGGTTCTCTTGGATGATAAAGCGGTGTCAGATCCTCATGACTAACCATTTCAACTGGATGAATCTACCGCAGTAGTGGTATAGCAGTAGAGCATTGCTCGTTTGTGGGAGGTACTGAGTTCAAATCCCCGTGCCGCCAGAAACCCTCCGTTTCTTTCTGATGGGTAGAGATGTCCCTTGGCCTGGTGCTCGGTTTCTTGTGAGGGTTCACATCTTGAAAGAGATTTCATGCGTGCTCTCTGGGAACCTATTGTCGAACCACATATGGCCTTGTTGAAGAGCATCAGCCTCGGCTGCCTTGAGGCAAGTGCAGCCTCTAGGTACCTACCGGTGAAATAGGTACAAGCATGCTCCCGGTCTCGTGTGATGGATAGTTGTTTGGCACGTATGTCTGTGTGCAGTCAAGCAGTAATGAACGTCAGAGACGCGCAAACCGATGTGAACCAAAATTTAAGATGATAGGACTGTAACAAGACAAGCACTAAACACAGAATACATATCAAACGTCCTTAAAACAAACACGTCTACACTTAGTCCTACGCGCAGTGTTCAAGAAAAGAGCAAGTACGTGTCACGGCTACATTCCTGATGGTGTTGTCGATCAGTAGTAGACCGTCTGAGCTGTCGTGACGAATTCCGTTGGAGGCGAGCCAAGGCACGATGACCCTCGTGGAAGGCCAGCCAAGGCAGGATGACAGCGATGGTCATCAGATGAGGCAGGCGACGGCTGCATTACCGTGGCCCGAGGACTCGAACGGGTGTCGGGCGGGTGGCTTCCACCGCCACAACTTCACGTGCCACCTCGAGCAAGAGGTGGCTTCAAAGCAAAGGCCTCGGTTAGGCCTCACCCCGGACACAGCCTAAAGATGCTCCAACAGGCGGCTACGAGCAGGTTACAGCCAGGCCTGCTCCAAACAGCGTCACGCGAGGCGCCACTCTGCGTCTGCACCGACAGGCAGGCGCGTTGTCCTCAGGGCCGCCTCAGGTACCGCGGCAGGAGCTCCCGAAACAGCGCACTGGTCCTGCGTCTTCCAAGTCGCTGGCCCCCTCTGCCCGTTTGGCACCCACCTCTCTTCTTCCTTCTCTGTTGTTTCTTTTCTGAACACTGCCAAGCACGCAAGCTGCGCCTGGCTCGCCTTCTTCTGTTTCTTCTTCCTTCATTCACAGTCCTCAAGAGTTTTCAAACAGTCCACACACATAAACAACACTTATAAGGTCCTTGCACTACACCTGGTGCTTGGCCATTATGGGACCTCAGCGCTTGGAAAGGGAAGTTGGGGCACTACATGGGAAATTGCCGCTATGGGAATGGGCCAGACCTACTTCTTTTTGTGCTCATGAGGGTTTTTCACTGGTATTTAGAGCACAGGCTCCTCTCCCTGAAGAAAGGCGAACGCCATGCTGGGGTACACTTGTGTCCATTTGAATCAGTGGGCGCCGTGCGGCGGTAGAAATTGAACCTACGACCTCCTGCGGCCGAGGCGGGCAATCTACAACAAGGGCAATCAAACAAATACACTCTACATGTGAAGTAGCGGGAGCCATTTTGACAAGACAAACTGTGAGCTGATGCACTCACCAAAGTAGCAGGGCAAAAAAATCTCTTGGGAAAGTTTCACCCACTGGAGACAGGCAGGTAATTGTGTTGTGACCTTATGTGAATGAGTAGGCCAATAGTAAAAGGTCGCTTGAAAGCTCGACTATATGTTTGCCTCAGGCGCTGCCGGACACAGCGCAACGAACTTAGAAGCCTGAAGTACCTTTCTACTGCTTGGTAAGTTTGCCCATCAGTAAATGGCTTCGTGCAAGCAGTCCCTGTTCTGGCCTCTTGCTTCAGCTCATACATCCCCCCAGACAACTTGCTGAAGTAGGCTCAATCACAAAAACTTGGATACATCACAGAATGCATTAATGCTGCAGTTATGCTAATGTCGAATGGCGCTAAAGTTTAAAGCTGGCCACCCACATTCCCTCTAAAGTACTATTGAAATCCATTCTATTGTCGATGTGCCATTAATATTTGGTCAGAGGTACCAATGTATTTACACAAATTTAACATTATCATGACTTCAGCTGTGAAAACGTTTCAGTATATGTTAAAACTTCCTTGTGGTTACAGCATTTATAAAATATTGTGGACAGATATATGAATATTTAGCTCATGTATGATGCCCATGTGCTACATGAGCACTTTATGAAAGCATCTAGGGCTGGGATAGTGTAGTTATTCTATTGCAATTGTCTTGTGCGTTGTAAGGGTAGCATTCTGCCTACGTTATCATGATTGGCTGGCTATGTGCAGTGGATGATAAGAATGGAATATAGAATGATGGGAAAGGAATCACTACAGTATACCAGTCCTGCTGATACTTCGCAGCATACTTCTTGTGGAACTAGCATACGCACTAGGTATTTTTTATGCGTTTGTTTATTCCTATTTTAAACACTTAAGGAAATGACACAAAGTGGGAGGCTATGTTATATGCAGGGTAAAATCTTAAGTGAATTTCCACAGCCACCTAGTTCAGCCTAATTTACGGCGCACTAAGATTGTGTCGAAAAGCCAGCTACCAAAGAATCAAACAAAGGTGTAACTTACAAGAATGGACAAGTCTTATATTCAAACCTTGAAAACACACATTTCAAATAAGAATTTGAGCTTGAGAAATCTGCACTTCTGGCTGGCCCTCCAGTTTCTTAAACTTCAGTAATGTTGTCCCATAGTAGGTGGTCCTCAGTGGTGTCAGTTGAGCTTCAGATGCCAGTTCTCTTGAAGCTTTTGATGACAGTGTCATCAGAAATCATGCTCTGTGCCTCTAGGACCAATGGATACAACAGTTCCACTGGCAGCCTTTTAAACTTGCCTCCTGGTGTCAGGGAATGATCACAAATAGTGAAAGTCTGTGATTCTTTGTATGTAGAAGGCAGCTGCTGACATGTTCTCATGAAGCCCATGCCGCCACATGAAGCACATCATCCAGTCGCTGCTAGCGTTGAAGTTTATAGTTGGAATGCCCTGCTTCCTTGTAAGTCGGGCGAGCCTCCTTCTGTATCATTTAAATTTACACAGCACAGCTGTGTATCCAGAGGCTTCTGAGCTATAAAGCACTGCTACTTCAACTTGCGGTTAAAAATCAGTCTTGGGTCAGCGGAAATTCCTGCTTGCCTTGCTGGTAGCATTCAGCTTTTCATGCGGCCGTCTCTAACGGCAGATGTGTACTTTGCTGACGCTGAAGTGCCTTCTCAATTAACGACTGCCATTCTACAAAGCATGTTGAAATGCTTTGAGCTTGAAGTGGGGGTGCTGTAGCTAGCTTGCGACCTTATGTGGCACGCTAGCAGTCTGATAACTCCATGCATGCGCGGCATGACCTGTCCAGACTGACAAAAAAAACGTAAAAATACTAGCTTTGTGCATATAGCACTTGATAGCTCCAGTGCTGGTACTGCCACTGGCATCCGCAGCTGGCCATTATCATCAGTCGAAGTCAAAACCAGGCCACCGGTTCCAGTGCTGAGTTGCAAGTGTGGTCATTGTGTGGGAGGGGGGAAAATATGTGAATTTTCATAATGTGCATACCTACGGTGTGTACTATTAATAATTAACCAAGCAGGTATGCAGTAAGGCCTAAACATGCTTGGGATTATTGCTGCTATTCACTAGGAATCTGTGTAATGAAAACAGCTTGGTGTGCCTGGCCTACAATTACTTGAAAATATGCATTTGCTTCTAATTGACCCTTCACCAGCCACAAAGCCGGCTTCAAAACAGTCATAAATATTACTTGCACTGCTTTCATCACTTGTTCAATGAATGCTCAATTCCTCGTTTCTCAGTGTATTAATCAACAAAACAAGTATTGTACTTAGTTTTCTGTCGTATGGCAATAATGGTTCATTTGTTTGTTCAGCTGTTTTCACAACGCGGACGACACCGTGTCAAAGGAAGTTATGGAAAAGAGACTGAAAGCAGTGCACTGGTACCCCTTGCAGCAATTGGGTGATGTGCTGTAGTAGTGAACTTTGCAAGAAATTTTATCTCTGTTCATGTTGCTTTGAGATGTTATAAATGTGATTTCCACATCACACACATACCATGACCTGAAGTTTTGGATGGAATGGTGAGCATATTTATGCAGTGAGCCATCATAAGTGCCGACTGGCATACTCTAGTGTTCAAAGGCACTGAATATAGTCTAATTAAGACTGCAAGACTGTAATGCAATCACAGTCAGAATTCATCAATTCAATAAACAATACACATTTGAACAGGGGTCTCTGGTACAATGGCATACCGACAAACAGAATAGGTAGTAGACAGGTAGTAGACTTGTATGCTTGTAGACCTGTAAACTTGTATGCCGGATTGGCTAGTAGACCATCAAGGTCTGAAATTATGGTTAGCCAACAGACGTGTAAGCTGATAGCTGGTTGGAATTTTTTACTGGAGATATTATTTTGGCAAGCAGCTGTTGCGGCTGATCGACGTGCACCTAATCGCTACGCATTCTTTGTGCAGGTTTGTGGTTGCTTTCTTGTGGTTGCTTTTTTTTATTTTTCATTCTTAGCCGTGACTGCTGCTCTGCCAAGTTCTTGCATTGTATACTGCACTATGCCTACTAATTCCGAGCTTGCTAAACGACTTGATGCGCTCGAAGGTTTGTTTAACGGTAGGCTTGAATGTGTGGTAGCGGACCTTGTTTCTAAGTGTACTAACAAGCTACATGAACTCGGATTTGTTCAATGCGCAACGCTAGAGGAAAGTGTTCAGCACTTAAGTGATGTTTTTGATGACATGAGGGCAAAACAGGACGAGTTGGTGCCTGCGAACCGCGCACTCTCCGCAAAAAATGAGGCGTTGGAAAAAAAAGTTGCTGATCTGGAACAGTATTCTCGACTGAATAATGTTGAGATCAAGGGTGTTCCGGTCACGCAAAATGAAGATTGCTTTTCAATCGTGAAAACCATTGGCAATGCCATCGACTTCCCTGTTTCTCCCTCTGACTTGGACGTTGTCCATCGTGTGGCCACAAAGTCCAAAGAGAAGAACATCATCGCTCGCTTTTGCTGTCGCTAGAAGAAAGGCGAGTTTGTTCGTAGGGCTCGCAAAGCCCGTCTACATACTGGCCAAATTGGCTTTTCTGGTTCCACTGATGCTGCAGTGTTTGTCAATGATCACCTTACTCTTGAGAACAAACGTTTGTTCTCAAAGGCACTAGTTCTTAAGAAAGAGAGGAGCTGGCAGTTTTTATGGACGGACAACTGCCAGATTAAGACTCGCCAGACTAGTAGCAGCAAAGTGTTCATTTTAAAGTCTGAGAACGACCTTCGGGTTTTCAACTAAGTTGCGTGTTATCGATCCAAGGGCCTCTGTCTCTTTCCCTTCTTTTTTTTTTCTTCCGGTTACTGTCCTTGCCGAGTACTTGTCAATCATGTCCTCTTCTGCTGACGAATTTATTTCATTACTTTCGGACAAACATTGCTCTCTAGTTCATTTCAATGCACGTAGTTTGCGAAAAAATAACGATAACATTAGTGATTTCATTCACTCTACGAGACACCCTTTTTCATTTATATGTATATCAGAAACCTGGCTTTCGGATGACGATGCTGATCTATATGGTTTTACGTCGTACAAATCTGAGTACTGTCACCGTGCGTCTGACGCCCATGGTGGCTCAGCCATTTTCATTTCTCCTGGCATTAATTATAGTCGCAGAACGGATCTCTCCATTGCCATTCCCTATTGTGAATCGGTTTGGATAGAAATTCAGCAGCCTCATTTTACACATAATCAAAAAAAATTAATACTTGCTAGCATATATCGTTCACCTTCTTCCTCACTTACTCAGTTCTTATCGGCTCTTGAGACCATCCTAAACAATCTATCATTAGAGAACAAAAACATATTGTTGGTAGGCGACATCAACATTAACTTATTAGATTCTCAATCGAATAGTACCATTGCTTATGATTGTCTTCTAGGGTATGGGTTAATGTGCCTCATTGACTCGCACACTAGATCCAACACACGTGGCACTAACACTCTTTTAGATCATGCTTTTTCTAACTTTAGTCCTCAAGTGTCCGGAGTAATTGATGTCGACATTACCGATCATTATCCCATCTTCATCACATTTGATAGCCCTGTAGCTCGAATCAACACAGCTTTTACTGCAACGCGCTTTGACCAAGAAAGTTTCTTCCGTGCTATTTCAAACTGTGACTGGTCCAAAGTTAGCTCACAAAATGATCCAGAATCAGCAGTCGATACATTTTCCTCTTTATTCTAAGAATCTGTTTCTTCTAGCACTCATACCATTGCTTATAACAAGAGGTACCAAAAGCCTCGAAACCCTTGGATGACCTCTGCCTTATTAACGAGTCTCAGAAAAAAGGATAATCTTTATAGGAAAGTGAAGAAACAACCCTTTAATAATGCCTTGGCACTTCGCTATAAAGGTTATTGTAACATTCTTAACTCTTTGGTAAAACTCGCCAAGAAACGCTATTATAATGAAGAATTTACAAAGAATAAAAATAATCCTCAAAAGGCAGTGGAAACTGTTTAATGAATTCTTAAATTCACCTGCAATCAACCCGCCCATAACGAAAAGCACTCACCATAACGCTACTTATTGTAACTCTGACGACATTGCTAATGCGTTTTCTGAGTATTTCTGTTTGCCATCCAGCTGTTCAAACAATGTTCCTTCACCTAATTTGCCGCGCTTACCTCACTCATTTTTCCTCTTTCCCTCTTCCTCTGACGAAATAGTATCAGCTATTCGCAATCTTAAAAATACTTCTCCCGGTCTGGACAACATTTGTGCACATCATTTAAAGATGGTTGCTCATTTCATTTCTCAGCCCTTAACCCATATAATCAATCTCATTTATTCTAAAGGTTCTTTTCCTGACTCATTAAAACGTGCTAAGGTCATACCAATTTTTAAGAAAGGTGATAAAGATGCTATCAAAAATTATAGGCCTATATGTATTCTTCCATCATTAAGTAAACTAATTGAACATCTGTTCGTAAAGCGTCTTAACGCTTACCTTTCGAAATTTAATGTTATAAAGCCTTCCCAATTTGGTTTTCGTCGTGGAAGCTCCACTAACGATGCTCTGCTTTCTTTGACTGACTTCATCAAACATTCCATTGATAGTGGTAACTTTTCGGGTTCAGTATTTTTGGACTTAACCAAAGCCTTCGACACGCTCAATCACTCCATTCTTTTTAATAAGCTAGATTCCTATGGTATTACTGGACCGCCTTTAAACTTTCTGAAGAGTTACCTATTTAACCGACAAAACGTGGTCTTTACTGGTGGCTCTTACTCTAACACTAAGATTACTAATCAAGGAGTTCCGCAGGGGTCCATTCTTGGTCCTCTCCTATTTATTATTTATATAAATGATCTCCCTGATGTCATAAGTTCTGCACATTGCGTGTTGTATGCTGACGACACCACAGTATCATGTAAGGCCAAAACAGTTCCATCTTTAATATCAAAACTAAACTTTGTACTCAACAATGTAGTTTCATGGTGTAACAACAATGACCTAACTATAAACCCCTCTAAAACTCAGTTTATGATTTTCAGATCTTCTCAAAAGCATTTATTAACTTCTGCTGCTCTAACAATGGGTCCTAATACTATCTATGCTTGCGATTCTGTTTCTTTTCTCGGAGTACGTTTAGACATAACTCTTAATTTTGGTCTACATTTGTCAGACATTAAGAAAAAGACTGCTTTTGGTATTCGGGCAATAATTAAAGCTAGGCCATATTTCTCCACTAATGCATTATTATCGCTCTACTTCTCATTTGTTCATAGTCACTTTAACTATGGTATAACTACCTGGGCAAACACATATCATTCGTACATCTCATCTGTGCAACACGTACAGAACCAAGCCATCCGCATTATCACTTTCAGCCCTCGTCGTTCTAACGCTATTTCATTGCTTAGACAATATAATATTTTATGTATTAGTAAGTTATTTGAATTTCATTGTACTTGTTTGTTTTTTAATGTTATTAACCCTCGGCTGCATTTTGATCTCATCAACTATGACTTACTAAAAAACACTAACCGCACTCGCTTCGCATTAGATGGAAGTTTATTACTTCCCCGAGTTCGCACTAATTACGGCATAAAATCGTTGTCATTCACAGCCATTTCATTATGGAACTCTCTTCCACCCAATATAAAGTCTTTAACTGACCTTTACACGTTCAAAAAACTTTAAAGTTACACCTTCTATCGTCATAATCATTCTATGTTGTCCTTTTTGAATTGTGATGTAGCGATTGTATTATTTACTTGTATTTATTACTATGTTTTATCGTTTTGTTGATTTGCTATAGCTTTTGTATAATATTATTCTATTTATACTACATTGTCTTGCCATTTGCCTTTGCATTTTTTTTACATGCTTCCTTCATCGTGGGTCCCCCTACAGTCTTCGGACTATGGGACCCTAGTCTGTAAAACGTCTCCTTCATTTTATGTATCGCTACTTTGCTAATAATAATAATAAACTTCAAACTTCAAACCTCAAAATTCTGAATACCTACGCCTTAGCCAATACGCCGTAGTGGCTAAGGCGTACGTACGTTGCTCTACTGAACTGAAAGCTCAGGATTGAATCCCGGGCGCGGCAGCATTTAGATGGGAGTGAAATGCAATAGATGCCTGTGTGCCATATGCATTGGGTGCACATTAAAAAGCACAGGGAGTTTAAATAATTCGGAATGCCTCACTCACCAGCGTGTGCCTCATCATAAAATTGTGGTTTTGGCATGTAAAAACCCAGATTTTAAGTTATTGAATTTCTAAATATGACCATATACAGGGTGTTTCAGCGAACACTTAAAAAAATTCTTTAAGGTTGCTTGTGGCAGGTAGCACAATTCTAGTTCATGAGCTGGTCTACTCGAAGAGGCAGACATTACTTCCACAAGAAATTGAAATGCATAATCGAATATTTAACACAAATTTACTCATTAAGTTTTTAACTAATTACATGATGGCTCATATTGCAATTTACAAATTGTAGCCTTGGTATTCGCCAGGCGGATCCACTTGGAACGAATTCTCGGGATGACACCAGTTTCGAGATATTAATTCGCGACTTTGCGGAGAAATGCATTGGCATTCCAGTTAGTTTAACAAATCATTGCTTTATGCATTGAAGCACCAAATTGCAATATGGGCCATCTGGTAATTAGTTAAAAACTGAATTAGTGAATTTTTGTTGATTAGTCGATTATGCATTTCAATTTTTTGTGCAAGTAATGTCCGCCTCTTCCAGTAGACCAGCTCATTAACTAGAATTGGGCTATCTGCCACAAGCCACCTTAAATAAATTTTGAAAGTGTTCGCTGAAACACCCTGTATATAAGAGCGCCATATATGGACATACTAAAAGTTTAGAAGTGGCCATATATAAAAAGGTCCCATATATGGGCATAATAAATATTTGGCAGATATGGCCATATATAGCATATAAGGGTCCCATATATGGACATATTAAAAATTGGGCAGATATGGCCATATATAGCATATAAGGGGGCCATATAAGGGGATATTCAAAATTGGGAAGATATGGCCATATATGGCCATACCTGCCCTATTTTTAATATGCCCATACATGGCCTTTTTCATATCAGTCCATATCTGACATTTTCGTAAGGGGCGCTACCGGGCGGAAGGCCGAAAGATCTTCTACCTGGACGAGACATGGGTGACGGCGGGACACACTCGGTCGATCGTGTGGACAGACACCGTGGTGCAGAAGCGCGGACGCCTGTTCGCTCGAGCAAATGGACTGACGACAGGTCTAAAACAACCTTCTGGGAAAGGTCAGCACCTGATCGTGACGCACATCGGCGGCGAGGATGGTTTCGTCGACGGCTGCTTGGATGTATTCAGAGGCCAATAGACAGGCAACTACCACGAAGAAATGGACGGCAATCGCTTTGAGGGCTCGTTCAATGACGTTCTGCAGAAGTAGTCAGCTGGTCCCGTCATTGTTTTAGACAATGCACCTTACCATAGCCGGCGAGAAGAGAAATTGCCGACGACGGCCTGGAAGAAGTAAAAGATACAGGAGTGCCTCACAAGCAAGAACATCACCTACGGTGAACGGATGATAAAGCAGCAGCTGCTTGAGCTGGTGGCATCTGTGAAGTCACGTTTTCTGAGCTACATCGTAGACAACACAGCTGTAAGGGCCGGTTGCGTTGTACTCAGGCTCCCGCCGTACCACTGCCAATTTATTCCCATTGAGCTTGTATGCGCCAAGGTCAAAAATGGCATCGCTGCGGACAACAGAGACTTCAAGCTGTCCACGGTCGACGTCATCTTGAGCGAGAAAATCAAGCAGGTAACGGCGGAAGACTGGAGAAAGAGCATCCAGCATGTGATGGACTTGGAGGCAAAGTTCAGACTTGACACGTCTGGGAGTCAGCACATTCAACCCATCATCATCCAGCTGGGTGAAGATGACACTGAAGAAAGCGACTCCGACTGCGAGCTGTCTGGCATTGAGCCACTCGACGAAGCATAAAGGCTTCTTATTAACAAAAGAACAGCCCTTACTAGAGCTACCAAAATTTTGCCGGTGGGTTCGCAACAGCCAACCATCCATTCCGTGACCTATCAAATAAATAAGCAGTTACATTTACGGCCTATTCCTTATAATAGAAGCTCAATTCTGATAAGCAACGTCCTGCACACATTGTGCTCGATTTAAGAAGTGGCATAGAAACACATTTAAATGCTGGCATATATGAATTGAAACACTATTGTTAACCCTGATTATCGTTGGCGGGCTCTAAATGCTCATTCGGGCAGCCACCGTCGTGTTTGACGCGCCCCATAGTGAAATAGCAGAAGTCAGAGCACGCTTTATGGTTCTGTTAGCAGTCTGCACTGGAAATCACAGTCATGTCATAGCGAGTGGTGGTGAAATAGCAGCAGACAACACGTAACTGACAGCCACTGTCAGCAGCTTGAATACCAAAGCACATTCATGTGGTTGCATTGTTTATTTTGTTGTCTGGATCACACAAGTAATGCGAATAAGAGAACAAATATAAGACATCATTAGTTTAGGGAGGCCCAAAAAGCTCATTCAGGCAGCCACCGTCGAGTTTGATGCGCCCCATAGTGAAATAGCAGTAGTCGGAGCACGCTTTATGGCTCCGTTAGCAGTATGCACTGAAAATTGAAGTGTTGTCATAGCCAATTTTCAAATTATTAATCTGACTCGAGCAAGTAATGCGAATGCAAGCGCACTTATTAACGTGATTAACTTTGCTAGCACTCTTTTGTCATATTTACGTACGAGAAAAATGCTCAGTAAAGTTCAACGTGTTTTAGTGAGTCACTTTGTTCATTACAAGCCATAGGCAAAGTTACGGACAGATTCAGACAGTGATATTGGGGAAGTAATAAATGGTGAAAGTTGCAAAAGCTCTCACAGCACTGCTTTGCTGGACTCTATTCACTAGAAAACTGCATTTCTAATGATGAAGGCGTCAAGACAGGAAATGATACCCCACTGCACAATGTTATATATGTGTACCACCACATGTGACGGGCAGCAAAACCATCTGTTTATTAAGAGAAAATGCAACAACATAGCAAGGTGCTGTTTCACAATATGGCACCTTTTCATGTGGACTTCTGGCAAGCTACCGTATGCACTGATGCATAAACACATTAACATCCCATGTTAGGCATGTTCTCCGTCGGCGGGACACCGGCCGTCCGGCTCAGACGTCACCTGAAGTGCGCGCCTATTGGTGCCGGCTCGTGTGCATCTGCCTTTGAGGGGCAAATGCCGCTGTCTTCTAAAGTTGTATCCGACTGTAGGTAATATACTGAGAAACTATGTGGGTTAGATCACCGTTCGAGGAGTCCAAGCGCACCGGTAAACCTCGCCATCGGTGTCAATAGCTTCACAGACGTGCCTACCTAGTTCCCTGAGCGTGTGTGTTTGTGTGAAGGCTTCCTAGCTGTCAGTGCTTCAGCGTTAGGGCGAAACTACTTATTTCTTTGTTGTTTTATTTTACTAGCGATAGAGGGTACCCGTTTCTCATAATCCTACAAATGAGGTGTCGCGATAAAAGGTTTACGCCTATGGATAGAAAGATATGGTGCCGAATAATACTTTTATTCTCAAATATTATCAATGAAGGAAACTTGGAAAATAATTACCGTAGATAACCAGAAATACTGTGGAGGTTGCCGATAGTGGTATCTTCCTGGCACTGGCGAGTCTAGAGGCTAATATCCGGCAGGGTGACCCTTGTGGTGGAAACAAGGGTCACCTCATCTCTTTTGGTTGCGCAAGGGTCACATCTCTTTTGGTTGCGTGTTTAAGTTACAGTAATCAAATGCGACACGAGTAGCGCGAAATCAACCGCCACCACGTACCCGTCCGCTATCGCCAAGGCCGA
This sequence comes from Dermacentor silvarum, assembly GCF_013339745.2. Taxonomy (NCBI): domain Eukaryota; kingdom Metazoa; phylum Arthropoda; class Arachnida; order Ixodida; family Ixodidae; genus Dermacentor; species Dermacentor silvarum. The sequence goes on along the minus strand of NC_051163.1, from coordinate 124,501,696 downwards.
GTGTTTCGACATTCGATCTCGATCTTTAATCGCCAAGGCAAAGTCGAGAAGGCGTACATCGCCACCACCTCAGAATCGCAGAAGGCGAGCTGACTATACGATGGGCCGCCTCCCGTTGAAAAATACGCACTGTAAAAGGGAACTGAAAAAAAAGTGAGAGCATTTTCACTGCTGTGAAGATCGAAGCCAGCGAAACGATGGTGGATCTGCTGTAGTGAATATTGCTATAGTGACTTTATATATCATCGTTATAGATTATATTAAGCGTCTTCGGCATGTAAGTCAAAGTGCAAGGAGACCAGCGTCTTGTTCTCGCTCGGCGTGATGACCAAGTACTGCGTTTTCTGCGCCAAGTCTGGGCCATCGTCATAGACTAGCGTATGAGCCACAGCGTTCATAGCCGCTGCACAGTGCACGGCCGCGTCAGGATCCTTTGAGATCTCTCCCGCTCCGGCTCTCTGTGGCTCATACCCACATATCCAACGAGGGTGTGAGCCACACGTGATTTCTTTCTTCCCTTCCTTCTTTCTTTCTCTCTTTATTTCTTTCCTTCCTTCCATCCATCCTTCCTTCTTTCTTTCTTTGTTTCTTGTCCCTGGCTCATACCCCCATATCCAATGCGGCTATGCGCCACACATGATTTTATTATGTTTAATCGTGACGTAACTGACGATCATGTGATGTTATTGATGTCATGATCTAACAGTCATGTTAGTCATCCGTTCTTATACCAGTGTTAAGGCACAACTGGCGGAAAACCACCACGCACATTGAGCCGCAATCCTGATGATGATAGTTTTGTTCTACACGCGGACACGATCCTGGGGGACTAGCCTTTAATGACATCGCTTTAAAACACTTATAGGCTGGTCTGGAGCCCGAGACATGCAGGCCTAGTGGGCGATGAGAAGGCCGACGCTCTAGCTCGAGAGCTCACGAAGCGAGCGGAGCACCAGCCCCCCTCTCAATTACAACCACCCAACATGACACAGGATGGCCTTCGCGAGGAGGAAGACAGCGATCCTGCTTGGTCGGCCCCGCGCGAGATACTTGCTCATCGGCGAGGCGCGCGTCTGAAATAGGGCGCCCCGCACCAATCTCCCGAAGGGGGAGACGCAGTCGACTTCCGTAGAATTCAACGGCAGGTCTATCCAAATTTATTGAGATTGCACAAAATTTTCCCAACTTTGTTTTGGAAACGATTGTCCGTGGTTTCGCGACTCGCAACCAATCCTCTACCACATTTAATGGGTATGTAGTAAAAGACCAGATAAGCTCAATTCATTACAGCATCGGCATACAATAGAAAACTCTCTTGAGCAATAGGAGGCACTCCTCGCTATCTCGGGCAATGAAGTGCCACTAGCGCTTCTGGGCCACGTGCGGCTGACGGCAAATGCAAGTGGAGCCCTGTACTTCAGGCCCCACCCATCTAGCTCCTTAAGCCATTTACCTTTACCTTCATCTCGGCTTGCTTGGGAGACGCAATCGACCAGAAAAATTAGCAGCGGCGCGCATCCATCGGCCCGGTGAAGGCAGCGGATACCTATCGGCAGGACGACGCAACTTCATTTAGAGCGCAGGCGAGAACTTGTGCGGACAAGGAACGTTTTCGCGCTGCCGTATCTGCTCCGCCGAGGCGATGCCCTCTCCTGTGTTGCTCTCCACCACGCTCTTCTCTCACCATGGCGACCTACTTTCGCGCGTCGCACTATCAGTTCGAATTTCCCGTGAACCGCTGATGGTTATACCAACGGGACACAAAACCAATACACTCTTTTCTATCTTTATGTCGTCTCGTTCCGCTGGTAGGTATCTGCTGCCATAACCGAGCCGGTGAACGCGCGCCGTTGCTGCTTTGTCTGGTCGATCGCGTCTCGCGAGTGTCCTAACCTAAATAGTATATATATTCCACCTTGGCTCTAATCGGAGAACCAGGGCAGACTGTCTGTGCACATTCTCGCCTTGTTTCGGGCGTCTCGCGCAAATGACATAAGTAACTAAGGAGGTTTAAAAAAATATCTGGAGTGGCAGCCCCCGCAGTTTCTTACCAGCACAGGTGCAGCCACCGTTTGCCTATACTTCTACTCTGAAAGAGGGCTGTGACAGCTGAAATCTGCTTACAGCTCACGTCCTTTTGGTCAGTTATTGCAAATGCTAGGCTAATTTGAAATTAAAAGCTCGAACCTTTCGCTTAAAATATTACCTTTGGCTGTGTATTATTATCATGATGTGCCATAAAATTTGAAAATAACTTAAGGCTTTCTTCTGAAACCAGTGACAGAAAGGAAGACGTCCAACGATATCTGCACGGCTAAATTATCCACCTGAAAACAGCACGGAGTGGGAAGAAAGTGCTTCGGAAGATCTCGTTTTTTCTCGGCGCATCTTTTCATACGTGTCATCAGCCTGGGCACCACGCATTGCGTCGTGGTTGCTTAGGTGAAGCAGTCATGGACAGGCCAGCGCCCGTGCAACGCCCTACGAAAGCCCAGTGCTTTCTCTTCAATGTGCCGGTTTCAACGCCGGTTGACGCCATCATCGACTCCGTCGAAGAAGTCATAGGTGCCGGAGGTTTGCAGTATCTGCAACATCCCGGCGGCAACAAGTTCTTGGCATCTGTCCGCTCCGCGGCTCAGGCAGCCAAGATGGCGGCGAAAGGCTCTCTGCTACTCGCCAACAAGATCGTACCGCTGGAACGCATGGGCACTCCAGTGGTTTATGTGACGGTGTATCGTCTTCCACCCTGTGTCAGTGACGACGTCCTGACTGCTGCACTTGCACCGTATGGGAAGTGCCGAGGCATTTCCGATGTTGTTTTCAAGGACAGGACGGACATCAGCAATGGCAGCCGACTGGTCAAGCTCGAGATGGTAAAACCTCCACCGAATTTCATCATGGTGACTGGCTTTCGGGTAATGCTGGAATACAAAGGAATGAAGAGAGTGTGCTCCAAGTGCGGCGCAGAAGGTCATTTTGGAGCCTCCTGCACGTCATCTCGATGCGCCCGATGTGCCATTTTCGGCCATCCCACTGCAACGTGCAATGCACCATGCAGACGTTGCAATGGCGAGCACGCCACTGTAGACTGCGTGCAGCCACGTTCGTATGCTGCTGCGGTGGCACCAGCAACGCCCGCACAACCAGCTCTGGAGGACAACGCACCTGAAGGAACAGCGCAGACGCAAGCCACCGATCAACCAGGAGAAGAAGAAAGTGCACCAGAGGTGCCGACGCCAGCGTCCGCCGGTCGAGCGACGCAGCGTCTTCTCCCTCTACTGACGCGGAGAGCAACGAGACGCTACCTGCCATAATGTCGTCGTCGGCAACGGAAGATGACGAGGAGCCTGCGTTAGACGCCCCGCTTACGCGATCGAGAACGGCTTCTTACATGTGCTACAACACCGAACGCTGGCGAGGACGCAGATGGACGCCATCTCGGCATCTCCGAAGTCTTGGCCGGTCCGTCGAGGATCACGCCGGTTGTCAAGACAACGACAGCGCTTGCGAGTAGTACCAGTGCGGCGGTGAAGGAGAGACGCACGCGCTCGCAAACGGCGTCTGAAGACGCCAAAAGAATTCTGTCTTCAGAGAGTTCTACGTCATCAGAACCAACGGCGACACCCTCCAAGAAATGCAAGAAAATGCCACTTGACACCACTACCATGGACGTTGTCTCCGATTCGGAGACGTACTAACGATGGCGCCTTACACCAGCTTCTGCTGCCCGTAAGGGCCGCTTTTCCTCTACTCCCCACTACGAAGCTGACGCAGCGTTCACGGAACGATGCTTGGCGCAGAAATCGCGTTCCCGTCCCTGTGCGAGACTCTGCAACCTTGGTATTTTAGGAATCAGCTTGCTTCCGACTAACCTGTGTGAGGAACATAATCAGTGCCTGTTTCACGTTCGCTGCTGTGATGCTCCTATGCTCTTTTTTACTTTGCCTCGGTCTGGCTGTTGCAACGATGTACGACGCCCATTCAGTGCGCAACTTACCTATGGTAAGCCATTTGCCTTAGTCGATTTTGTACGCAACTTACTCATTCACCATGTATTTGCACATAATGACACTTAACGCACAGGGATTTCGTAGCAGAGACAAACAGAGAGAAGTAATTCATTTTGCCCGCGAGAAAAAAGTCGATCTCCTCTTTCTTCAGGAGTGTAACTTAAGGAACAAGCAGGAAGTTAAAAAGTTTTGTGATGAATTTTCTGTAAAAGCATATTTTTCATATAGCCCTGGGCGATGTCGAGGTGTAGGAGTTGTTGTTTTTCGTAGGGTGCTTCTACACGGAAGTCACCGCCTATTTGATTTAGAAGGTCGTGTGATCGCTTTTGATTTCTTTTGGGGCGAGAGGAAAGTTCGGGCATTGAATGTCTATGGGCCCGCCGTACGTCAAGATCGCAATGACTTCTTTGCTAGACTCTCCCCTTTTTTGTTAGACAACCATCCATTTTTCATGGTTGGCGATTTTAATTGTGTGATCGACCCTATGCGCGACTCGCGAGGGGCAAGGCAAAACGGTTCCAATGCGCATGCAGCTGAATTATCTCGTATAGTGAAAGAATACAATTTATCAGATGCCTGGGTACACATGCACGGCGAAAATTTTGGGGCCACATGGCAGCAAAGGCAATCGCAATGTCATCTAGATCGAATGTATTTCCCCCCTGAATTAACATCGCAAATTGTCCAATGCAGCATCCTCGATCTTCCTGCAGACGCAGGATACATTTCAGATCATCGAGCTTTCACTGTCGTGCTGAACCTCGAAGGAAGGCCAGGTGAACGCACCGATATGTGGAAACTAGACATTGCTTCTTTGCGTGACCAGGTGACTCTAAGCCAACTCAAAACCGCAATAGCTACATCAGTAAGCGATTATGAATGTAATATCAAAGCGTGGGATACTTTAAAAGAAAGGTGGAGGTCGGCATGCATAGCAGCTAGCAGGAAACGCAAAAGAAAAGAGACTGAGCAGCTTTGTGAGTGCCTGAGAAGGATAAGAATAGTACGAGATGGTGGCTCCCAAACACAGCTAATGTACGAGTACCTAGATCACCAGCGTGAACGATACCGTAGGCTTATGAGCTGGTACTCTCGTACCTCTGCAAAGGCGTGGATGACAAACAGGCCAATTTCTGATCCTGAGGTACTGCGGCTGGCTCGTACGTCCAGCAGGAGGCAAAATGGCAGCTCATATATTGAAAAGGTTATAATAGAGGATGGCACAGAGAGCGGTGCGAGACGAGATATCGAAAGAATATTTTGGAACTGGTTCTCAGACGCATTTTCATCGGAAAATATTTACAATGCCCAACTTTTAGGTGAAGAAATATATGATTTTTGTAATAATCTACCCCACGTGGACTACACAGAAGGCAAGAATTTATTGTCTCCAACAAATTCGCAAGAAGTTTTTGATGTTATCCGATCTATGAACAGTGGATCAACACCCGGTACAGATGGCTTACCAGTCGAATTTTACCGGTCCTGCTGGCCAGAAGTAAGCACGGCCTTGGTATCTCTTCTTAACGGAATTCTTGCACGGGAAGGTATTCCTAAATCGTTTAATCGGGGCCGCGTGATACTCTTGCCAAAGCCAGACTCCAACCTTGCCGAACCCTCATCCTGGAGGCCCATAACGCTGCTCAACACAGACTATAAGATATTCACAACCCTTCTTGTAAATCGCATGAAGGTATTATTGCCTAAAATAGTCAGTGTGCATCAAACATGTTCCGTGCCTGGTCGGAGTATATTTTCATCTCTCCACTTAACACGTGATATCATACAATACACAACAGCGCGTGAAGCTTCAGGAGTATTGGTAAGTTTAGACCAAGCCAAAGCGTTCGACCGCTTAGAACACCTGTACTTATTTGAGGTGTTACGATGCTATAAGTTCCCCGAAGAGTTTGTAGATATCCTGCGGATGTTGTATTCGGGAACAACAGCCGAGATACTACTTAACAGCACTTTAACTCCTAGGTTTGATGTGACAAGGGGAGTGCGGCAGGGCTGTCCTTTGTCACCTCTATTGTTTGTGCTTGCGATTGACCCATTGTTAAGGCGTTTTAGAGAGAGCTCGCTTATAAGGGGTCTTCCTATGCCGGGCAATGAGTGCATAAAAGTGTCAGCGTATGCGGATGACATTACTTTGTTCTTACGGGATGGGGACAGTCTTGTAGAGGTATTTCGTATTTATAATCAGTATGCATCATTGTCAGGGGGCAAATAAATATGAGGAAATGCGAAGCATTAAATTTAGGACGCAGTGCAATAACATTACCAGGAAATATTAAACAGACCGAGCATATGCAAATATTAGGCATAAAATTTTCTACAAGTGGTGTTTCACCTCACACGTGGAGAGACATTATCAGCTGTATTAAAGCACAGTCGGAAGCAGTGACTGCGTCGCCACTGCCGCTAGCAGAAAGGGCTTTCTTTATTAAGAATGTATTGTGCAGTAAACTGTGGTTTGCTGCAAGAGTGGCTCTTCCGCCGTCACCAACAGTACGTGTAGTAAACAAAATTATTTTCTCATGGTTCTGGCTAAACAAGACACAATACGTAGCACAACAATTCTTGCGTCTTCCGAAAGCCAGCGGAGGATGGAGCTTGCCGTGTATAGTTACATTTGGTAGACTGCTGTGCACTAAGAGTACATGTGACCTACTTGATGATGATGAGTACCCAGGTAGGCCACTTCTCCTTTATTGTCTGGGTCATTACCGTCGAACGCTCATGCCACAAAGTTCAGGCAACTTGCTTCCGACAGCGGTAACGCCAGCACCGCAGTATGCGGCGGCTGCGCGCTTACAGAGCCAGCTTGTGGAAGTAAGGAATACAAAGTGGCGTACGACACCAGTTTCAAGGCTTTGTGAAATGTTGTGTGAGACGGCTGTGCCTTCAGGGACAGCTACTACAAGCACATGGACAGCGGTTTCTTCACCTGATTTGCCTTCTAAAGTGAAGGATTTTCACTGGCAATATCAGTGGGGTATTCTACCTACAAGAGACAGGCTTGAACGCTGGGATATGGTAGCGAATGATATATGCATACATTGCGCACAAACAGAGACCAACACGCATGTAGTAAAGGAGTGCGTTGTAGCGCGCACCTTCTGGAAGCTGGTTGGAAGATTATTTGGAATATCCATCGTGCGGGCACCACGGCGGCGAGAGCGGTTTGCGAGTCTCGTCTACTACAGCGTTAGCTACGTTTTGTGGTGCTTCCGCAACATTGCAGAACGATCCCGGCAGCCAAATAGAGCAATGTACCCCAGAGTGCGCAAACTAAGGGTGATAATATGGGGTCATCTTGAAGAACAGCTCTTCAAGCTCGGTGAAGCCGAGTTTCTTCGCCGCTGGTCTACGCGGTACCTAACCGTGTCTCGAGGCAAAGTTTTGCTACAGCCAGAATAATGCCCAAACTTTGTTTGCCTGAGTAGAAACTGTACCTGTCTGTGCTTCGGATGTCATTCATGAATCCGAGGCTGACATTTATGATTTTGCATGTACACTGTCGTAGTGTTTGTGATGTGTGGCAAAGTTAATGTCAAGCAGACGCAATTTACTGTTTGTTTGCTCATCTGTTCTGTTTATATGAAGTACGATGTATTGCATGTGTGGTACGTTATATTGCATTGTATACGTTCATACAATAGTTGCACGCGTGCCTACGGGTAAATAAATGTCCTTGTCAGCTATTTCCTAACATTACTGCTTGCCTATGGTAAGATGGCGGTGGTCCGGCTTCACTTTTGATACGGCAGCTCCACTCCAGCATTTTTTAAAACCTCCTTGTAAGTAACAAATCGACAGCGAAGTTAAAGCCATTAGCGTTGCGCTGTTCCTGCTCGGACTATGTTGACGCGACAAAGAACGCCAAGCAACTGCTGCTACGCTGAAGGAGCTGCGCCCTGGCAGGTGCCAGGTGTCTGACAACGTTTACGTGATGAGGAACGTGGCACGGGAGGAGACTCTTGGGGAACCGCCAGCGTCTTTGAGCGACCAGTGATTAATTAGACAACGCTACCTCGACGTTTAGGCTGCTCAGACCAGAACTAGCACATGTAGCATCTCAGCAGAAACGCTTGTTCCAGCAGCGGAAAGCAGAACGCTGCCGGTTCTAGGCCACCGAGGTGATTTGGCGTAGCATATTTGGTAGGAAGAGACCTGCGTCATGCAGTGGACATAAATATACGCTGGTTCCATTGACTGTGGCTCAACCCACTACGTGGGTTAGGCGATGGGTCGGGCGGTACCCAGCAGGAAAAAATAAAATTAAAAAATAAGTTTTTAAGAGAACATAATAAAGTAGCGTTGATGTTTTACAGCGACGCTTTATAACTCTACCCTCCAATGCATTTCTCGTGTCCATGGGCTAAAATAAGATGGCGACTGGGCCGATGCCGGAATTAGTATGCTTCAAGCGCTCCACCCCTAAGGAAATAATACGAGGAATAAGAATAATATTAAATGAAATAAATCAATAAAGATAGAGATAGAGAGAAACATGCTTTAATGAGAGGCACAGTTTCAAGTCGATAGGTATAGTCGGATTGTTTGTGAACGGAACATGGACTCACAAATAGGAGGCATCGCCGTGTACTCAAACGACAAAATGTATGTACTGCCATACACTCTCGACTCGCAAGAATACAATGCGACTAAACGTGGGCATTACTGTGCCGTACAAGCATAAGACAGAATTGTTATATCCACTGTGTACATGTCTCCAGTCACACCCAAGTGTGATATTGAGAGGTTCATGACCACGCACTTTGCAGGGGTTAGCCGTGATGACAGTGCCCCTGTGATCATCGTTTGATAATTATATGTGAACATTTCAAAGCCAGACAAAAAATAGTTCACTCAGTTTGTGTTAGAAGAGTTCTGATTGAAGTGCCACACAAATCCAAGTCACACATCTACTCAAGATCGATGGTGTATACACCCAACTCTGGCCAGGATATGTCTAAGGTCGTAACCAATCCAATCAGTGTATATCACAGTAATCACGAAGCTATCGTCACTACCATTACAAAATTAGGAAAATAAATACATGTACACTTGTATAACCCTGTGTTATGTGTCACAGCTACGATGATCGTCCATCTTCACAGATTAAAATCGATCCTCAGATTTTTTTGTATAGCCAAACGCCGTCCGCGTGTCTGGATGTGCGAGCCGTAGGTGCAGTGTGAGCAGAACAGTGTGACAGCTGCTTCAGCGTCATCAGCATAATAAAAAGAAACCGACTAGAAAGGAACACGAAAGGAACAGAGACCTTGCCCACTGACAACTGCCACTCAAACAGTTGTCAGTGCGCAAGGTCCGTGCTTGCTTTGCTTTTTTCGTGAGTATCCTTCTGTTCACCTCTGCAGTGCATCAGTTCACCTTAAAGTGATACGGACACAAAATCTGAAAATTTTACGAAAATGCTGAAAATGAATCCTCCGTGTGTGATTATACCGAAAAGAAGTAGTCACTTAGCTCATTTTTGAGCCGATGGCTTTATTTTTGGTGTTTTTGTGAGCGCGCGCCTCGCAGCCCGACCCGCGGAAGCTGGAAGGCGTGACGTCACGACACCCTCGTCTGATAGCCAGCCGACCGGCCGCCATCGCGAGCATGGATTCGAATTCTGGTGCCTCTACCAGCGATGAGTACACGTCTGAAGACGAGGACGATTCCAACTTGGCAAGAAATATTACCGCTTACGGTTACGAGCCTTCCGCGTCAAGCGACGAAAAGAGCATGCGGCCGTGGAAGGGCCGGTCAGGTTTTCGCGAACCGTAGCGCGAAGCTTTCGCTCTGCCCCAGACATTTGTGGACGAATTATTTGTCATTTCCTCTCTAAACTTGCTTTTTCAAGAGCGCACGCAGGCGAGGCAGCTGCGGAGTACTTCAACACTGCGTGGACAACGTAATCTAGTAACGGTGTGCGTGGATGACTGAATAGTTCTTTACGCCGACGCATGGCAGCACCTGTCTGGCGTTCTGCCCAGTGTTTTCTGTGGAGAAGCAGAGCTGTCTGTGTATCTATCTCGTGAGTCGCGATCGCTAGCCTTGTATTGTTTTACTATGCTTTGCCAACATTTTTAAAGACATTACTGCCTTCGTACCCAGCCTCGGGCATCTCGCCCCAGCCTCGCCCTCACGCTGCTCAAGAAGGCTGCAAGTCAACGAAAACAGTACCGACATCTTTTCGCCTCCTCTTTTCCAACGCGCTGCTGATTATTTCTGCCTTGCGTTTTAGTGAGAAAACCGATGGCACAGCGTCAGGCTTTAAGCATTGCCCTTTGAGCAGCATGCCGAGGCTTTTCAGCACAGCCGGGCTGGTCACATAATCATCGTCAACAAAGTGGTCCGCGCAAATGAAGTCATTTTTAGAGGCCTCCAGGCTGTGCGTGATGGCTGACAGGCAGGTATCCAAAGTTTACGCACCTTTTCGTCTCTGGAAAACGTGTGCGACGGTGTGTCACGACCGACGATGCTGTTATAACAGCAATGTCTGGGCATTTCCTTCCGCTGCGACGAACGCGTCAATACCGAGCGGCGACCGCGGTAAGGCGCATGTAAGACGCACCGCCTGCGTGGAGCGCCGACGGGGATAATGTTTCGGACGGACCACCCGCGAAGATCGCCGAAAGGGGTTAAACAAACGCTGCAAGGAACCGACACCCCCGGAGACACTGCGACGGCTGTAGCCGACCTTGATCGCACGCGCGCGCGCAGGTGGGTGTTATGACGTCAAATTTCAGCTTCTGCCGGCGGTCGCTTGGAGGCAAGGTGCAATCGAAAATCGCAAAAAAAAAAAGATGTTTCTCGTTCTTTTTTTTTTCAAAGCAGGTTGTTGCATTCGTCATTTTCAACAGTTCAACTTTTGTTCCGGCGCTTAAAACCCCCCGCCAACTTTTGTGTCCCGTATCCCTTTAAGTCAAGCCATACCAACCAGCCCCATTCCAAGAACTTTTCAACGTTATCTCTTGGGTGGTACGGCTGGCTATTGGGGGTTATTGGGCTCACCCGACTTATCTCTGTTTCCTCACCTGCCCAGGCCAACGCTGCCTGGTCGGCTTCTCTTCCACTAATCATCTGCAAAATTACATTTTCCTACGCAGCGGACTGGCCGACGTTCCAGTGGCCATGACACCGACAAATGGGCAGTGCACTTGCATGAAAAATTCTTAAGGCATTCAGGGAGAGCTTCGAAATGCGACACCACACTATAACAATTTGGTCACCCAAGTACACCAGTTCGATCGTCGACTGGTCGCCAGACCAGACCTGTTTCACTGAACTTCTAATATGTGCTGTAAAATATCATAATATGTAATATGTAATATCAAAATATGTAAATCAAGATACTCGAAGACAAAGAGCAAGAGAACGGCTCCTTGGCGCGAGCGCGCGCTACTTCACTTCTTCACTAAACAGTTCATGTTCGAAGCAGTCACCGGTCTCGATCGTTTTAACAATGGTGCTGTGACCAGGATCACTACCTCCCCGCCCACAAGAAGGTGAACCTGCAAAGAAGCAGCAGAGAAGAAAACGGCGGTGGAGCAGCGAATCGACCTGGATCGAGCGACGAGACCGAAGTGAAAACCAAAAGCATCGGAACGGCTGACTAACAAGTAAGAGGTCATTTTACCGCCTAGCAATGAGCAAAGAAGTAATAACGAAGAAGAGGAAAGCACTTCGCTCCCAGATAACGCAGCTCATCAACTCAGCAGAACAGCAAATTAATGAAGGAGTTAACAAAGAACGAGTTGATCTCAACGCATGCTGCAGATTAAGGGAATAAGCGAAAGCCTCAAGAGCGCCAACGAACAAATGGAGAAATTCATGAAGGTGAATTCGAGAGAATAATAGAGTATGACATGAAAATAACGAAGATCTTGTCTACCATCGAGTTCAGATTGAACGAGCCTGCGCAGTTAGAATTGAATAACGGAACAAGGCAGGCGGAATCAAGCACAGGACAAGACGCCAAGGAACTAGTTAAACTACCTAAGCTAGAAATGACAAAGTTTGGCGGAAGATCTTTGGAGTGGAACCACTTCTGGGCTCAATACGAGTCATCAGTTCACCTCAGACCTAACATGAGCAAGGGACAAAAGTTCAATTATTTATTAGCATCTCTAACCGGAAAGGCAGCGTCTGCGATAGAAGGGCTTCAGTACTCTGCAGAAGAAAATTATGATGAAGCGATAAAAATTCTGCAAACAACGTTCGGAAATCGTGAACAATCAGTGGAGCTGCACATGGCCGAGCTATTGAGCCTAGAGAAAGTGAGATCGGCGCAAGATACTGATGAACTACGCAAGCTAGTGAACAGAGTGCAGGTCAACACATTGGCACTCAAATCATTGAAGGTGGAGACCGAGAGTTTCGCGCCAATGTTATTGACAGCGTTGAAAAGAGCAATTCCACCGGAGTTATCCCTGCAGTTCAAGTCAAAAGAAGCAATGAAAAACAGCTCAAACATGGAAGCTAGCTCACAAAGCAGCACAACAGGAAAAGAATGCGAGGAAACGTTGAACAGGCTCAGGTCATTTCTGCGAGAGCAAATATCGTTTCGGGAAGAAACACAGCGTGAACAGGAAAGGATAACTGAGAAGACAAGGGATAACAGCAGACAGCTTAGAACAACTTCCAGCTTTTATAGCTCAGAAAACAGAAGCTGTCTGTTCTGCAAGCAGAACAACCATGCAACTGAGGACTGTCGTAGGAACATTCCTATGATGGAAAAAAAGGCCATTCTAACCGAAAATAGAGCATGTTACAGATGCACCCGGCCAAAACACACCGCACGTATTTGTATAGCAAGAGTGATATGCAAGCAATACAAAGGATGACATGCTACATCAGTGTGTAGAACGGTGAGGAAAGAAAAGGCAGATCAGGTCACAACAAAGCAAGCGGAAGCGACGACGTCTACTCTACATGCAACTGAGAATCCAAAGCAAAACTTTGTACTTTTGCAGACAGCTGTAGCTTGGATAGATGGCGAAAAGGCTGGCCGACATTGCCGTTTGTTATTGGACAGCGGAAGCCAGCGGACATTTATTGAGGCTGGATTAGCAAAAGAAATAGGTGCGAAGATAATACGAAAGGAAAGGCTGACAATTGGTTCGTTCGTAGGAGACGAAAAATTCAAACAAATGAACGTGGTGCAAATAACTATAGCGACGCGAGAAAACAAGACAGCCACGGTGATCGAAGCTTTACAAGTCGACGTCTTATCACACAGTTGTCTACCTGCTCCAAATCACAATCTAAACGAGAAAATGAATAAACTAAAGCTACAAGTGGCGGATGACAGAACCGAGACCACTGCAACAGATGCTATAGGGCTGCTCATCGGCTCGGATTATTACTGGGAGTTCGTCACTGGTAGAACACAAAAAATCGAAAACAGATTGATGGCTGTCGAGACAATACTGAGGTTGGGTACTGCAAGGCCCATCCGAGCAAACTAAAACACAATTAACTCAAGCCCAACATCAAGCAGTCATGGTTCTGAAGGTTGAAGCTGCGGAAACAAAACTACAGCAAGAGCTACAGAGGTTTTGGAGCTTGGAATCAATGGGAATCAAACAACATAGTTGCACTACTACAAAAGCTGAAATCATAGAAGAATTCGAGAATAAGATAGTACAACTAAACGGTCGTTATCAAGTCAGCTTGCCCTGGACAGAAAACGTCAACTTGGAAATCAACAAAGACAATGCAATGAAAAGACTCCTCCATGACGAAAAGGTTAAATAAAAAAGAAGAAATGCTGCGTCGCTACGATCAAGCTATCTCAGAATATATGACCTTGGGAGTTGCGGAAGAGGTTCAGGAATCCGAAGAACCACTGACTACGTTGTGTTACTATATGCCACATCATGCGGTTATTCGAGAGGACCGAGCGACGACTAAAGTTCATGTAGTGTTCGATGCCTCTTCACACACGCAGCAAGGCATGTCATTAAACGACAATCTGGAGGCAGGACCTAATTTAAACGAAGACATGCTGTCGCTGCTAATCAACTTTCGAAATCAAAAGGTGGCCCTAGTAGGAGACGTTGAGAAGGCATTCCTACAAATTTCAATCCATAAAGAGGACAGAGATGCCATGAGATTTCTGTGGTGGAAGCACGACGCTGACGGTAGGCTGGTGAATGAAGTACAAACCTGTCGCACGACTAGAGTTACTTTTGGTACAGCACCGAGCACGTTTCTCCTGGCAGCTACAATCAAGCGCCATTTGAAAGAAGTGGCTAAGCGATTTCCAGATACAACAGAAAAACTACAGAAAGCGATTTACGTGGATGATGTAATCACAGGAGCCGCAACGTTTGACGGAGCTGTCAAGCTGTACAAAGATGCAAAACAAGTGTTCAAAGAGGCGGCGATGAACTTGAGAAAATGGACATCGAATGAAGAGAGATTAAACAAAATAGTAGATGAAAACGAAAAGGACGGCGCTCACATGGAGATTCGATCGAAACTCTACACAATGCTTCTTGGCATGATATGGAAGCACTCAGCAGACGTGATATCCTTCCCTGTCGACAAATGGGCCTCCTTACCAGCAACAACGTGCTTAACCAAGAGGACAGTATTGCAAGCAGCAGCAAGAATATTTGATCCGCTTGGTCTGCTGTCACCATTTACGATACGCGCAAAAATAGGCTTTCAACGACTGTGGAAAACGGACGTCACTTGGGATGATCCACTCCCTAAAGCAGAATGCGACAAGTGGAGGGGCCTGATGTCCGAAGCGGAGGAGCTGCGAGTTCTAGAAATTCAGCGATGTTACGCAAGCAAGAATCAAGCAGTACAAGCATACAAGCTGCATGTGTTTGCAGACGCGAGTCCAACAGCATACGGAGCTGCAGCATACTTGGTACTAGTGTACAACGATGGAACAAAAGAGTCAAGGCTACTGACAGCGAAAAGCCGTGTAGCTCCAATCAAAGAGCTAAGTTTAGCAAGACTTGAGCTAATGGCAGCGGTTATAGCATCAAGACTAAGCGACTATATCAAAAGTCACTTCACCGAAGGAATTCAAGAAGCTGCCTGCTGGACGGACTCAATGATTGTACTTCATTGGATCAAAGGAACAAGCAAAAGGGATCCATTTGTTACCAACAGAGCTGCAGAAATAAGAGAGAAGACACTGCAAATGAGCTGGTCGTTCATTCAAGGTGCAGACAATCTGGCAGATCTACTCACACGGGGTATCAGTGCAAAGACGTTAATGAAGTCAAAAATGTGGTGGCATGGACCCGAATGGTTTACCTGCGTGGAGCCGGAAGGAGCAAGCGTGATTCGCATGAATATACAGATGGACGATGAACACGAAGATCAATGTCAAAGCTGCACAGCATCAACAGATATTGAACCAATCTTGGAAATAAAAAAAAATTATTCATCATACGGGCGACTTCTAAGAGTAACAGCATGGATATTCAGATTCATAAACAACGTAAGAAAAGAACACCACGAGGGGCCGTTAACAGGAAAAGAGATTATAACCGCAGAGGCCTATTGAATACGTCAAACACAAGTACTACTCAGGAAGGCAATTGGCGATGCTAAGTCAAGCACTAAACCCTTTAATATAAATGGACAAAAAGTATAATGTGACGACAAAGGACTCATAAGACAGAAAGGACGCTTGCACTACAGCCAAGAATCAAACCGGCACGTCATTGTACTTCCAAAGGACGAGTATTTCACGGAACTACTGATACGTCACGTTAATAAAATAATATTACACGGCGGAGTTCAAGCCACGCTAGCGCAACTACGGGCTAAGTTTTGGATATTGCAAGGTCGACAAGCTGTAAAAACAGTTTTAAACAAATGCATAGTATGCAAGAGGCATAACACCAGACCAGCCACTCAAACTATGCCTCCCCTCCCTGCGGACAGAGTCAACGAATCGGGGCCATTTCAAGTCACAGGAGTTGACTTCACCGAAACACTTTACGCGAAAAGCAAAGACGAGATTGTGAAACAATACGTAGTAATTTTCACCTGCGCGGTAACGAGAGGAGTACACTTGGAGATGACCAACGACATGTCGACATCCTGTTTTTTAGAAGCTTTCCGGCGATTCACCGCACGACGTGTTATACCTGTCATAATCTACTCGGACAACGCCAGGACCTTTACAAAGGCCGAGAAGGAAATCAACTGAATGCTTGACGCTGTTGGGCACGAACGGGTGAAGGATTACTGCAGTATACGCCAAATACAAGGGAAAACAATAGCCGAGTGCGCCCGGTGGTGGGGAGGTTTCTACGAACGCCTCATACGAAGCCTAAAGACATCGATGCGAAAAATAATCTCAAGAAAAACAACTTCAGTGGAGGAACTACGCACAATTGTAGCAGAAGTTGAAGGAGCTCTCAACAATCGACCGTTAACTTACGTGTATGCTGAACCTAATGAGCCCACGCCAATAACTCCTGCATACTTCATAGGCGGTCGCCAACAGCTTCAAGACGGACAAACAAGACTATACAACGGAGACATTGAAGAAGCATGGCGAAGTAGATGCAAACTAGTGAAAGCTTGGTGGAAGAGATGGCATCACGAATATCTCACGGAAATAGGAGCTACTGTCAAAGCAAAGACAGGACAAGCGAAACCATTGTCCCATGGCGATGTGGTTTTAATTGAAGACCGGGGTCCAAGATCATTTTGGAAAATGGGCCGAATTGAAAAAAAGTTACCCTGGACGCGACGGAGTAACAAGAGCTTGCTTACATTGGACAGGCAACAAAGAGTTTCTCAGAAGATCTGTGAACAACATCTACCCTCTTGAAGAGTGCTTCAAATAGCCAGCCAAAGCCTATCTCGGTGCCACTTGGGCAGGCGGGAGCTTGTAAAATATCATTATCAAGATACTCGAAGACAAAGAGCAAGAGAACGGCTCCTTGGCGCGAGCGCGCGCTACTTCACTTCTTCAATAAACAGTTCATGCAAGGTCGATCTAAATGGTCGCGAAGCTTCGGGCGAAAAGTGGTTCAGAACGAATTGTCACCGACATCAGCAAGGGTGGTTATGGGAGCAGCGATTGAAGCGCGACTATGTTTGGAGGGAACAAACATTGGGAAAGAAAAAGCGTTTTTAAATAAAGCGAGACATAGTTAGATTCATTCAACGAAAATAAAATTCCTAATCAATTTCAATATCAATATCAATTATCAATAAATACCTTTTTTCAGCACCCACCGTAAGAGCGCCCACCAATAGCGGCGGGCGTTGACGCCGCTATCACTTGCAATGCAATGCAGCTCTTGAAGTGGGCAGAAAGGCGCGCTCGTAAAGTTCACGCCCCCCCCCCCCCCTCACATGTTGTGTTGCTTTGCTTGTCGATGTTTGTCTGAATTTGGTGACGCGGGTAGTTTCATTGTTTCTTAAGCTGTTCAGTCAAAAGTAGTGAGTTGCGACCGCCAGATAGTCGTTCACTTTAGTTTTCGTGGGACAGCGCTGGCCGACGGGTTTGGCGTCCGACGAAAGGACGAGCACTCTACGCCCAAAGCGTTCGTCGGCCTCCAAAGCAAGTATGTTACGTGCAGCGATGCGATTTCGACATCCGTACGGCTGAACTTTTCCTGCATCGCTTTCCGCGCTGAAAGCTGGAAACGCCCATGAAGTCGAATGGCGGGGCATTTGAATATACAGCTCTAATGGCCAGCCTTCGAAAACAAATTTCGCGCCTTTGAGAACAAAATGTCGTCACTTCTGTTATTAACGGATATGACGTCAAATTATTTTTTCTTCCGCCGGAAGTGTTCCCTCCTCGCACAGATGGCGCTAAGCCCCATGAACCGCCGATGATCCGCCATGTTTTGAACGTATGGGCTTCATGGAAGCTTCGCTACCAGGTATATTTACCTTGGTTCATGTTCGAAGCAGTCACCGGTCTCGATCGTAACATGTGCAACGCTTGCCTCACGTCCGATGAGTCACTCTATTCCATCACACCAGGCTTGTGCTAGATAACTAGTTCGTGTGGCTCGACTCGGGCCTTACCCTTTCGGAGGTTTTAGCAATGTTTTCTGTAGCAGGGGCCGTGTCTGTACTTCGTTCCTCTCGTTTACCTGATGTTTATCTGAGAGCAAATAGATCGCCACCTAATCAGTCATTGGTACTTTCGCTGGCACAACTCGTCCGAAACGACATCAAAACATGGCCACTCTTTTACTTGGTTGAATCGCTATATCCTCGCCCCATCGAGTGTATTATGTGTTGGCGCTATGGACAGAGCATGAAAGGCTGTCGATCGGATTCTTGCTGTCCCATATTGTGAGAAATCCACGAATCAAGAGATTATTCATCGCAGGAAGAGCAATGTTGTCAGTGCAGCGGTGCTCACCTAGCTGACTATGGTAACTGATCTACGAATGCACAGGTACGGCCAATTCTAGGGATAATTGAGCAAAAGAGAGATTCTAGCGACACAAAGCTCGAGCTATTATTGGAGAGCGATCTCGCGGGTGTGCCATCGCAGCAAATCGTCGGTCTCGTGTGACGGACTCAGTGCTTTAAGTTGTCATAGCGCCGACAGTAGAGAGGGAAACGAAAAAGGCGATGAAAAATCTGTTTGCGACACTCCTGGAGTAAAAGGCACAAATGGTGACTCCACGAGTCACTCAATTCCTTCAGAGCTGTTGCTTATCTTCCGTCAGACTGTAGCCTCTTGACTTTCGTTGCCTTTAGATACGATTGATGCAGATATACTGAAGCCAGGTCCTTCTAAATTTAGGCTAAACAAAAACCTTTCTGTGTGTAATGCAGAACAGTAATCCGATTGGCGCTCTGACTGTGTTTTACAAGGCAAACGCATGGCGGATCACACCTGTACTTCTAAACGCCGGGCGTCTACTGTTGAGCAGAGATCTACTATGCTACATAGAATACAAAACAAAAAAAAAACTACAGGAAAAGAACATTTCCAAAAATGGCTTGTTGAACGATTGAATAATAGAAAAGGTCGTTACCAATATTCGTATTTAAGATTAACACAGATACACTAAACGTATTAGCCTGTATTCGAAATGACGTGCCATTTAAACAGCTGCTACTGACTTATTTCACCTGTGTAGTCAACACTGAATAGACGTTATTGTATGGCAAGTTGCTTGGCATGCCGGCGGAAACTACATTTGACCTTAAAAATTGCCGTGCATTTCGTTTAGGCTGCCCTCTCCAGACGACGGCTTTGCTGTATGAATGTGAAGCATTTCTTGGCGAACATTTGCCGCTTTGACAGTATTTATCTATGTATTTATCTATGTATCTATTTATCTAGCCGCCTACGTCTTGGTGCTTTCATGCTCACTTCGTTAACTTGGTGGGTAACAAAATTGGCATAGTATGACAACAGTGCCTGACGCACATAAATGATAGGTCATGACATAAATTTCAAGACATGCGTGTCATGTAGGTCATGAAACATGCCGCCGAAAATGTCCTTGACCCAGCAAAAATACATGAACACTCAGAAACCAATGAAATTGGTTCGCACATGGGTACTAAGAGAAGGAAACACTAAAGGATTATGGTAGAAGACATAGTCATGAGCATGACTCAGCAAAAATGACAATGACTCAGCAAAAAAAGATTCGCACTCAAAAACCACTGAAATGGGTTCATACAAGGTTAAGTGGACAAAATATTAAAGGATGGTGTTAGAAGTCATATTCATGACAATGACATAGCAAAAATGACAATGATTCAGCTAAAAAAGATAAACACTCAAAAACCAATGGAATGGGTTCGGATGTGTAACTAAGTGAAGGAAAAGGCTAAAGGTTTATGGTCGAAGTCGTAGTGATGAGCATGACTAAGGCTTGAGGTCTCTTAGGCGTAGCTAAAGGAATTCCTGAGGACTCATGAGATGAATGTCATGACATGCCTGTCATGTAGGTGATGAAACAGCCGCCTACATCTTGGTGTTCTCGTGGTCGTTTCATTAACTTGGTAGACTCCCCGCACACTGCTTCGCATAACTTCGATTTCCACGGGGCGTGGGATGAGCCGGCTTTTTTATTTCTTCAAGCAGTTTCTCAACCTACTAAAATTTCATCCACCTTTTTCGCTCATGAAGTGAAATTCTAGCTCTAAACGTTTCTGTTCCAGGTTTTCCTTATTTTTTGTTCTCTGTCCTGTCGCATGCCTTTACCCCTCCCCCGGTACAGGGTAGCCAACCGGATATAATCTTTGGTTACCCTCCCTGTCTTTCCTTTACCTTTTTTTTCTCTCTCTCTGCCTCCCATTGAGATTAGTTAATGCCCCCACTACTTCCCGCTGTTGCATATATGCAACGCGCAGTTTACCAACCTACAAATGGCGCAGATGACCATGGGCCGGAAAAAAGTTGATGTTACTCTTTCAGTCAGTAGTATTTCTATCTCAGCAGTTCACAATTTCACCACTGGGGGCAGCGTTGCGCCCGCAAAGCTTCTTACAAAATGGCGTCTTCCAAGCCGCACGTGAGCTGCGCTGACCAGGTACGTTTATTTTTGAAATAACTAATTCAATCTTTCCGACAGGGAGCTCATATTGCTTAGGATTTAAAAAAAGGTGCTCCTTGTTGGATTCGCATGCAGGGTGTTGCTTTTCAAGCTTTCGTTGAAGTGAAATATTTTATTTATACGCCATGTTGCACAAGTGCAACAGTGGGCAGTAGTGTCCCACTGAACGACTGTTGCATATATGCAACATGACTCCATCCTTCTGATTAGCAATGTGTTGGTGTCATTTTGTTGTGCTAAAGACAACCTGTGCGGTTTTCGAGTGCAGTAAAATTGTTTTAATTTATTTTATTGGAATCTGCAGGCTGGTATGTCGTCGTGTTTGTTCTATGGATTGCCCAGGACATGACGAAAGCGTTTCCTTGGAAATGACAACTTGCTTCGCCACATTGACTGCAACCAGATTGACATATCCGATGAGAGCAGTGATGATGAAGTGGAAGCGGCAACTGTTGATAGAAACTCTGATGAAGAAAGTAGTTCGACGGAGTCCGAGGATGAGGTCACGGCACCCACAACAGGCTTGAAAGCGACATACGCGAAGAAGCGCTATACGTGGAAGAAAACATCATTTAAGCCGCCAGATAGTTGCTTCAAAAATGACTTGCCTTTGCCTCCCTCTGCGCCTCACACGGCAAAGCAGCTGTTTGACTTGTTTGTATCAAGAACGATGCTGACACGCGTCGTTGATGAAACGAACAAATACTACCTGCAGAAAAATGGAACGCCGTTAGGCATGACTATTGAAGAACTAACTTCTGTGCTTGGAATGTTTTTCCGTATGGGCCTCGTGGATATGCACAATGTACGTGCATACTGGGAACAGGGAAGCAGGTATGAGCTTGTAGCACAAGTTATGTCGCGGAACCGATTCGAGAAGATAACAAGTCACTTGCACTTCGTCGACAATGATGCTGCAACAGAAAAAACGATGGAAGACAAATGCTGCAAAGTGCGCCCCTGGCTATCAGAACTGCGCGAAAACATGTTGAAAATTCCACTGGAAATGAAGTCTGGTATTGATGAGATTCTGATTCCTTTCCATGGAAGGTCGCCAATACGGCAGTACCTGCCAAGCAAGCCCAAATACAAGTGGGGTCTCAAGCTTTGGGCCCGGGCAGGGAGTCGGGGCTCTGCTATGACTTCGACGTGTACCCAGCCTCTAGCAAGGGTTTCTATGGAGATCAAGGTGGGTATGAGCTCGGTCTTGGGGCGGGAGTTGTTATCCAGCTCTGTTCAAGCCTCCCTGACCGTGGCAACAACCTCATTATTGGTGATAACTTTTTTTCAAGTCCTCATTTGGTGAGCGAGCTAACTTGCAGGAAAATCTCATACATTGGCACTGTTCGAGAGAACAGATTGCAATCATGCAAATTGATGAACGAGAAAGAAATGAAAAAGAAAGGTCGTGGCTCATTGGACTTCTGTGTTGCGTCGTGTGGTCAGAGCAACATGGTTGCCGTGAAGTGGTTCGACAACAGGCCAGTGACACTCATCTCAAATTGTGTGGGTGTTGACCCAATAACAACTGTGAAAAGATGGGAAAAGAAGCAGAAGACATACATTACAGTTGAGTGACCTGCTATTGTGCCAATGTACAATATGTCAATGGGTGGTGTTGACCTGCTAGACAAGATGTGCTACAGTTATCGCTTTCCAATGCGGGCAAAGCGATGGTACGTGTACATATTCTGGCACACCGTCAAAATGGCCGCAGTGAATGCATGGTTTCTGCACAAACGCCATGCACAACAGCAAGGCAATCCTACAGTGCCTCTGCGTAGTTTTCTGTCGGAGTTTGCGACCGCATTGGTGCTTTACAGAAAGCGTGCACCTGGACGACCGTCTAAGGAAAATCTCCTAGTCGTCAAGAAGGTCCTCAGTGTACTACCACGAGACGTCCGAAAGGACGGAACGCAGCATTGGCCACTTTGGAACGAGCGCAGAACCAGATGCAAGGCATGCAAAGGGGGCTACACCTTTGTTTCTTGCTCAAAGTGCCAGGTGTATCTGTGCCTCAATAAAGACCGTAATTGCTTTACCGACTTTCACCAGGCTTAAAACACCTTGGACAATTCAGTTCCATTGATTGTTTCGTTCTTGCATTCAGAAAAAAATAATGTAAGCTCAGCTAACGTTTGCCTCTCCTTATACCTTACGTTGCATTACTGCCCAGTGTTGCATGTGTGCAACAAGCTGTAATTTCAAATAAAAATGTTTCGTGACTATTCTTATGCTGTCTGTTTGTTTATTTTAGTTTTAAATGCAAGTCTACAACTTGTCTTCCTTTTTTCTTCGCGTTTTCTGGGACTGGAAATTCAGTACACTAGTGTTCCGGAATCACTAATTACGCCTTGTAAGAAAAAATTAATTTTCGCTGGGTATTTAAATCTCATCATACATCATAGGGTCTTCGGGCTTCGTGGGGTTTCAAAAGCAGCAAACATTATTGCGGAATACGCTGCAAACAATTATTTATAATGCATTGATACACGCCGATACAATATTTCCTCTTTGATGCGATAGCATCAAATGGCCTACTGAGCGAAAAAGCCGGCGGCGTGTGAAGCAGTAAAACGGCACTTAAATTTCCATTGGCTGCGACGCTACGTCACCAGCAGATGCGGTGACGCGACGCTGCTGCTCCTAGCTGGCTCGGGCAGCACGTACCGCTATGGTAAATTACTCGTAGCACAGAAGTCGAAGAACTGGTCAGTGCCGTTAACTTTGACATTAATGCTTTCACATTCACGACTCGCCACAAGGTTTTAAGAGTAATCAGATTTTTGATGCGAAAGCATAAAATGGCACATCGATCGAAAAAGCCGACTTCTGTGGTCTGTAGCGGCGGAAGGACAGTATATTCCCATTGGCTGCGACTCTACGTCACGAGCGGGCCTCGACGGAGCAGAGCAGGTGAGAGGGAACAGCTGCTGCCTCGATAGCGCGCAAGGTGTTGCGCAAGGGGAGAGGGCATCTCCTAAACGCCACGTCACCCTCGCTCTCGCTATCAGAAGTCTTTGTTGTCATGGCGCTGCCTTGTCCGTGCAATCTCTCGCCTGCGTTGTAACTGTGCTTCGGTAAGGTCAAATCAAAACGCGTCCAGCATCTCAATGCGCACACTGACCCGCGAGGAGTTCATAACTCAAAGGACCACTCAGGGTTGTTCAAGTTATCAATGCTTTCAGCATTGATAACTCGTAAGAAGTGTTTACATGTCTGGAAGTCTTATTTTGGTTTACCTGATACCAACAAGGAAAATTTGGATGAATAGGAAAGTAAGCTGGCTTTAATACGTACCTAAAAGTTGGGAGAAAATTGTTAACTCTTCCGTCATTGAAAGAGCGCATTATATTGGGACACACACCGAAGGGAAAGAGTGTCCGATAATTAGGTGAAAATTGTGCTCCTGAAACAGAAACAGCGTCTTTTGTCAGCTGCTTCTAAAGTAAAAGGCAGTGAATTTTCAACGGGCGAAAATTATTCGAGTAATGTGCTACAAGCTCGATGCAAACATTTAGCTTATGCTCGTGAACGGAATGTTAAGTGTATCCTAAAATATAAGTTTCCTATAGGCGTTAAAACTTATGTTCACTATCAAACTGATAATTATGAATTCTCTCGTCAAAATTACAAGAATGCCCGCCGTAACTGCAAGCACATTTTCTTTCCCAACGTCGAAATCATTCAATGTGTGAGCTCTTGTTGATTGTCGCTAACTTTTGAAGTTTTAAAAACAAGATATCCGATTTCGTGAGCCTCATTTATATGTAGTAACTTCACCTTGTTGTCGGAACAGATTCTTCGTTGGCACCTGAAATATCTAACACTAAAATATTTCCCTAGGGATACCGTGTTTATCGCAGGGATCGTAAAGCGCGTGGTGGAGAGGTGTTTATTCTCGTGCATGATGACGTTTCCATTATACCAGTGGAACAAGTGGACGAATATTCGTCAGGGTCTGCTTGGTGCCGGCTGGCTTTTCCGAACGGGAGCAGCCTTATTTTAGGTTCTTTCTATCAGTCACCGAAAAAAAAAAATACCCGCGCAGGACCGCTTTTTAGTTTGTCAAGATCTTTATCGCGTGTTTCCTTAGAAGCAATACTACTTGCAGGTGACTTTAATATGTCTGATGTAGTGTGGCAAGATTATTACCCACTGCTGAGCGTACGTACAGGTCTTCATTCAAATTTACACGACCCAGCAAAAGTAGACTGGTTTAGTGACATAGAGCGCTCAATTATTGCTGCATGAGGGATCAGCGATAATGGAGTACTGAAGGCGAATGCAGCATGCAATAGGCGTCCGATGAATGCATCATGTGCGAAGAAAGTGTTCTATTCTGATAAAGGCAATTGAACTAAAATGTGCAACGAATCGCGCTCATTTTGGCCCAATTAGTGACGCAGCGATATTGGCGACAGGTGGCATACATTCAAACAGAAACTTACGTCTCTGATACACTAATTCATTTCTTCAAAGACGTTTTCTGCAAAGCCTCGTATAGAAAAGCTTCGGATTATCAAGGAACTGCGCAAGTCTATCAATAAGAAAGTGTAGAGGTCGCCACAGCTCAGCCCCTTTTGTGAGGCTGCCACCAGATTGTGGCGCCCCCTCTAACTTGTGTGTGCCTATATATGTTCGGGCCCAATAAAGAGCGGGGTTACCTTGTCGTCTGAGCAAGCAGCGTGTACGTTTCGGTCCGTCTCTGCGTGCCCGTACCCCCGCGGCACTAACCACGCGACAGAAAGCACTGCTGTTCAGAGAATACTATTCAGCCGACTGAATATTCTTGGCTCTGAACTAAAGAAGAGAATGAAAATTGCAAGACGCAAGTATATGTTAGTTCCTGGAAGCAAAATCCAATCTAATTCGGAAAAAGTGTGGCACTACATTTCACAATTTTAAAACAATAAACAAATTAAAAAATATTTATGGCTTACCGGCTCTAATACACGAAGGAAACCTAGTAAAGGACGGTGTAGCTGGGCAATGCTGAATGTTTTGGTAAATACATCCACTCTATTTTGCTTCATAAACTATCTAAATACTGTTTTTATGCACCTTCGAAGCTACCGGTCATGAGAAACATAGTAGTACCCGAATCATGCCCTCAAATTCTTATGTAAGCTAGATGAAAATGCTGTTCATCGCCCTCATTTCATACCATGAAGGTCACATACATAAACATTGCAGCTTACAAATTCCACCGTAATTGGCTGGGATCTTTAACAAATCGTTGCAGAGTAAAAAATTACAGAAGGGATGGAAATTCTCCCATGTAACTCTGATACCTAAATTTGGTGACCGAAGCAATTGCACGTAGCTACGCACTTGTTTCACTTACGCCAATTTGGAGTAAAACACCTGTGATGTACTCTGGTCTTAATAAGCACCTTTACGAGGAAGCTTTAGCTCGAGCCCAACTCCGCCGCAGCTTATTCAAATACATGTTAAACGCAGAAACGTGTTTGTGAGATAACCACTGGACCGATATTAATCAATTTGCTGTATTTGAGAGAGGAAGTTGAATTCTAGTGACTGTTGCAAGCGGAATTTCGATTTACGGCCTGAACTTTGCTAAAAAGATTTTCGAAAATTCGAAAGTTTCGAGAGAACAGATATCCTGGATCTGTAAACGGCATCCGTTAGATCATTATATTGTACTGCAATTCACAGAATTGTGATATAATTGCAATTCACAGAATTGTGATATAATTTTTTTGTTTCTGAGTCACAGAGTTGTCAACTTGATAGTTTCGTTTTCTGAAAAGTCGCGATTTTTTGTCAATTTTTATTAACATATGGACTACGTAAATCGAAAGTTTAAAACAAACAATGACTAGTTTTTATGTTTTTCTTTTATATGCAATTAACCTCGTCAAATTCGGTGCAGTGGCTGCAGAGACAAACGAATTCTCCCTTTACATGTATTTAGATAGCAGCACCCGCGCTAAAGCTTCCTCTTATGAACACAATTTTTTCACGAAGGGCTAGCACGGTTTTCGATCAGGCCTATCTTGCACAACGCAACTCGCTGAATTTATTTATGATTAGCGTTCAACAACTCTGCGCATGTTGATGCAATTTTTGGTCTGCTATTGCAAAAGCTGCCATTTCTTGGCATTCCAGGGTAATTTTTTTTTGGATGGCCCTAAGATAATGTGCATGGTGGTGAACAACACATTGCGATAAACGGTTGTTTATCATTCCCAATAAATGTCTTATTCGGTGTACCATAGGAATCAGTGCCTGGTTCATTACTTTTTTATTTTTATTAATGATTTGATCGATGAAATTAAATAAACTATTATTCTATGCGCCGACAGTTGCGTGCTGTATGGCCCGGTCAGATGGGTTCGACTAGAGACCATTGGCATCGTATAGCAAGATGCTGGGCCAAAAATTTGAAAGCGACAGCATTATTTGCCCCATTATGCGAATAATATGGCGCCGTCGGCGTCGCCACCGAGTGATGGTGGCAAAACTGGCCGATGGCGCATAGAGTGAAAATGCGTGAAGAATGCGCGGATTGATGGCAAGTGCCTCAGGGCGGTTCCTGTAAATAACATAAATCGGTGGCTCTTTGCAATGAAATATAGTAAATTTCGATATGAGCGGGTATCGAATCCGGGCCTCCGGGGTGCGACACGAGTACGCTTCCCGGATGCAACCGCGGCTCCACGGATCTGGCTGACTAAAGGTATAGTGCCTAGAATATACTTACTAGTGTGCCGACCGCCGGGCGTTTCCAATAGGAGACGCTGGCACCGCCGGTGATGCCTTCCGCCGGAGGCCCTCAGACGGCGACACTGTTTGGGACCGCGCTAACCGAGCGGCGCATCACGCGGCGCATCACGCGTTGCTTGCGCTTCGGGTGCACTTCGGATGCGCGTTCGTAAGCGCAGTCGGTTGCGGCGCGTTGTAGCTTTCGAGCAAGTAGCATGTGGTGCCTCCGCATGTCATTGCTGGGTTTCTTTTCTGTGCGCGTGGTTCGTACTTGTGTCTGTTCACGGACGGAACCGAGATGTCATCGCAGAAAACGAGGCGTAAACACAGCACCTGTTTTGTCCCATATTGTACAACTGGACACCGCTCAAACAACGAGCAAGTCTCATTATTCAGCGCGCCTGCTGACTGGCCAGAACGTTTTGCCGAGTGGGAGAAGAATATAAGAGGGCAGATCGAAGGCTAACTCTGGCGGCTGTCGCTTGTGAGAAACACTTTAATAATTGCTACATTGAGCGCTCGTTCAAAATTAGTCGATGGTGTATCGCCCATGAAAATGTGCCCTGTTTAATTGCCGTCATTTGTGGTAATTAGTTTAATTTATGGTAATTGGATAAAACTTGGTGTGAATTTAGCATTTGTGGACATGTCTCGCGTATAATAGTTTACTGTGGAAAAAAGTTACACTTCTTCGGAAACCACGTATTTATTTACTGGTATTTTTCGCAGAAACATCCCGTATCGTGTAGCGTTATAATGATAACTGTGCATACGATCGTTTATAAGTGCAACGAAATCATATTCTTTCGATTACGCTTTGCACCTCAACCAACGTTCCGCAGAACGAAACGGGCTGGGACAGCCCATTGGCGTCTGTCGCACACGCGCGCGTTGGCTAGAGACGCCGCTCGGCATAGCACGGTCCGTACGGCTATCGCCGTCTGGTGGCCGCCGGCGGAAGGCATCATTCTCCGTGCCACCGGAAAGCCCGCGGTCGGCACACTAGTAAGTATATTCTAGGCACTATACTAAAGGTGTGCCTTGTGCGTGCGTCAATGCACACGTCACTTCGCAGCAGTGTGGTGGAATAAAGGTGTGGCCTACTGCGTACGTCGTTGGGCACGTGATCGCACCGCCGGTCCACTGTCATTAGTGCATAAAATGAGTGTGTAAAATAAAAACCTCTAATGGCCAATCGAACGCGACTGCGCGGTGCTTCCAATTAAGAACACCTCGCGTGCAAGCGAGCGCGGTGAGACGCTTGGCGCGTTTTGATATGGCCTTAACGAGGCGCAGTTATAAGGCAGGCGAGGGCTTACGCGGACATGGGACGTGCGCACAAAAGATGATGCTTAAGCTTCGCCTTTCGTAATGGAGCGCGATGACGTTATCGGGCCTCATTCGCATCGCATTTTTATTTTCACTGCAACACATAATGTGCGAAAGCCTGCTTTGAGAGACCAAGCTTACACCGTTCCCCTTAAAGTCGGCTTCATGTTTTAATACGAATGTATTGCAGGAAATACATTTTCCAGGGGCAATATAAGGCGTCTTTATTAAAGTATGAAGGCTTAGGAACTTTTTATTGTTTTATTAATTGTTTGCTGTTTCCCCGAGGCGCGGGCGTGTCCAAAACGCATTAGGCAGGCTAAGCCCCCGTTTGACCTAGACTGAGTTTGAAGGTCAGATTTACTAAACCAGGCGTTTTCGGCATTTGTATCTTCACTGTTAGAGCTCTCGCTCTAAAAGACATTTCACCAAAATGATTATAATGCTTTCGCATTCCCACAAGTAAGCAATGAGCTTCTCTGCGAATGTTTTGTATACAGAACCAGAGATGGCAGAAGTACTGCGGCGGGGCCTCGAGAAACTACTTTGTATAACCTACATAATATCTCAAGGTAACGGCGTAGATTAGTTTACAATGTTTTTTTAATCTTTACGTTTTGCAAAAAATGCTTAGGTGGCGCAACGCGGCTATGCATCTAGCATAAAGCTGTTACCTAATTCGCGATTTAAAAAGCGCGTACCCTGTATCGTTATTACAAAATAAACTAAAATTTTCCGCCAACCGCCCTCGAACCATTACGTTTTCATTTTATTGCGATAGAAATTATACGGACACTCCAAAGCGGATTTCTGCCGTCAGCATCGCCATCGCCGTCGTCGTTACCGTCGCCTTCGCCGTGAGGTTCCGTATGTGGTGGTGAAAAACTTTTATTTGTACGACAAAACGTACGAGGTATGCTCGGGACGACCCTGAAGAGGCCGCCCCTTACAAACACTAGGTGGAGTCCCTAGTACGGGACCCCAGTGGCAGTAGCCGCCGCCTGGGCGCGCTTAACCAGGGCCTTTTGGGCCCGTAGGTCTGAGCAGCCAAGTAGGGCAGCCTCCCAGTCCTCCCGGGTAGGGTTGGGTAAGGGGGAAAAGGCAGGGTTGGATGGGCAAGCCCACACCATGTGGTAGAGGTCCGAAGACTTCTCCGCACAGTGCGGGCAAGCTCCAGTAAAGGCCGGATCAAAATGTTTAAGAGCCGCCGGGCACAGCATAGTGTTCGTGAAGAGACGGAGCAGGAGACGCTCCTCCTCCTTTTTGAGGCCTCTACACGGGCGGGGTAGAGTTTGTGGCCGGATTGATAATAAGCTGTAATTTCTGTATACGAGTAGATTGGGTTTGGGGTGGAGTCCTGATCGGCGGGGTCAGAGAAATAAGGAGCCCGGTGAGAAAGCGCGCGGGCGGCAGCATCCGCTGCCTCATTTCCCTCTAATCCCATGTGAGCAGGAGCCCAAACGACGTATCGGGGGTCGGGGTCCCCGGTTCGGCAGCTAGATTGAAGGACGCGATAGGCCAGGAATGGTATCTGACCCTGTTCGTAGTTCCGACAGGCCCCTCGCGAGTCGGTAATGATGGTTTGAGAGCGAGAATCGGATGCAGCCAACGCGATGGCGACTTCCTCCGCATATGTTATGTCTCTAGCGCGAAAGCTAAGGCCGTTAACTGTTTTGCCTTCGTGGACCACCGCGGCCGTAAACCATCCCCCATGGTGTGGGCCGGTGGCATCCACGTAGAAAACGCCGGGTTTGGAATCATAATGGCGCGCCAGGGCCTCCGCTCGAGCCAGGCGTCTGCCATCATGGTGTGTGCATGCCATGTTCCGGGGAAGAGGGCGCACGTGCAGGGCATAGCGCCATTCTTGTGGCGTACGTACGCGCTCTTCCATCTGTCTGAGAGGTTGGAGGTGTAGTCGGGCAAGGAGGCGGCGACCCGACAGTGTCTGAGAAAGACGTGTGATTTGGTTGGGAAGATGAGCTTCCTTGAGCTCCCGATACGTATTCACCATCCCCAGGCCCAGAAGGCGCTGGTTAGAGGTGCTGACCGGGAGATCAAGGGCCCGCTTAATCATCTTTCGGAGGATGACCTCAAGGGCGTCCTCCTCATGCTTGCGGAGATGGAGGTATGGAGTCGAATACAAGATTCGAGTAGTCACAAATGCATTAGCCAGCCGCAAGGCATCTTTGCATCTGAGACCCCCGCGCTTGTTGGAAACCCGGTGGACCATGCGGCCCACCTTGTCCCCCACCTTCCGCAGCTTCCCTAGTGCTGTGTCGGACCGGCGGTGTTGGTTGATGAAAAGTCCGAGGACTCTAATTTCGTGTTGTTCAGGGATTCGACCATACTCTAGAGAGAGAGCAATTTTGGACGTGCATTTGGGCGAGGGGCGGAGATGCACTAATTCAGACTTTTGGGGGGAACATTGGAGGCCACAAGCATGAGCATATCGGTCCACTATGGTCGCCGCTTGCTGCAGGTTGGCCTGCATGTCTCTCAAAGAGCCTTGCGTGGCCCAGATGGTGATGTCGTCCGCGTAGAGTGCGTGTTGCACCCCCGGGACAGCCTCCAGCTGGGCAGGCAAGTTCTTCATGGCCAGATTGAACAATAGGGGGAGAGGACAGCGCCCTGTGGTGTACCTCTGGACCCTAGAGTGTATGGGCCATGTTCGGTGTCCTGTATGTGCAAGTATGCGTGTCTCTGTGTTAGAAATTGTAAGACGTACTGAAAAGCGTTACGCCCGCAGTTGGTTTGAGAGAGATGAATTAGGATGATTTCATGAGTGACGTTGTCGAATGCTCCCTTAAGGTCCAAGGCCAGATTCACCTTGTCGTTATGAGGGCATTCGATGGGGTCTAGGACTTCCCGATTAAGTTGGAGGAGGACATCCTGTGCGGATCTGTGGGGGCGAAACCCGAACATGGTGTCCGCAAATGTGTTATGGTCTTCCATGAAAGTAGACAACCGGTCCCGCACCATCGTCTCCATTAGCTTGCCCACACAAGAGGTGAGAGAGATGGGGCGGAGGTTGTCCGGATTTACGGCTTTGCCAGGTTTAGGAATAAAGGTGACAAGTGCTGTCTTCCAATCGATAGGGATGGGCACTTCTCCCAGCGAGATAGAATTGAAGTATGCCAACAGTGAATTGTAAGTCGGGTCTGGTAGGTTTGCCAGGAGCATGACTGTAATTTTGTCCCGTCCGGGTGCAGTGCCACGTTTCATTTTGGCCAGGGCTGCCTTCAGGTCATAAAGCTGGAAAGGTTGAT
Organism: Dermacentor silvarum; assembly: GCF_013339745.2. NCBI lineage: Eukaryota > Metazoa > Arthropoda > Arachnida > Ixodida > Ixodidae > Dermacentor > Dermacentor silvarum. Next base: position 124,469,815 of record NC_051163.1, on the reverse strand, counting down.
CCAGCTCGGCATTCTCAGAGCCTGCATATGAGTATGCCGTCCCTCGGGTATCCTGGGTAGTGCACAGGTATTGGTCCCTGAGCTTGTGTGCTAGCTGAGTTGTGTTACCAGCAAAGCCGTGGATGGCGCGCTGCAAGTGTTTCTGCGTTTCAGTGCGGGTTTGTGTGGGGTCAATGAGGGCGCGAAAGAGACGCCATGTGTTTCGGCTGGACATTTGTCGCGCAGCCGTATTGCAGCGGCTAACCCAGTTCGAGTCGGCGAGCTGGGCCGCATACTCTGCCGCCTTCTGGGTAAGCTCTGCTATGCGAGATTTTAGTTGCCTATTGTGTTTCTGATGGCGCCATCGGCGGACGAGGCTGTGCCGGGCTTCCCAAAGGTGGAGGAGGTGGTTATCCACATCCGAGACCGCCTCTGAGAGTTTGATGTGTGTTTCCGTAGAACGCAAGCTAGAAACCAATTGCTGGGACCAGGCCTGGTAGCCGTGCGTGCGTATGGGAACAGTGTCCTGCCAATTTTGTCTGAATTTCGTCCAATCTGGGATGTGGGCTTGTTTGAAGGGTCGTGCCATGGGGCGTGTGCGAATGGTTGTGTTGATGAGACAATGGTCGCTACCGAGGGTTTCCTCAGTATTGACCCAGTCGGCGAACTGAATATTGCGTGTGAAGGTCAAATCCGGACAGGTGTCCCTGGTCACGGACTTGCCAATGTGAGGGGTGGACAGGGTCAGTGTGAAGAGTGAGGCCCAGCGTGGACGTAAGTTCCGCCAACTTGCGGCCACGCTTCTCTTCACGGCGGTACCCCCAGACCCGACTGGGGCGTTGAAGTCGCCCACAATCAGGAGGAAGTCCCGGCCCGCAACTCTCAGCGCACGACTGAAGAGGTCCGCGAATGAGACGTTTTGGAGTTTTGGAGAGTAGTATACATTGAGGATGTGAATGGATGGGTCCTGTTTGCGGAGCGGGAGGAGAGTCACCATTACGTAGGAATAGTAGGTTTGGAGGTCAAGATCGACCTTGTTAGCTGTGTAATTTCGATGAACGCAGAGACAAGACGAGGGGTCCTGCTGGAACGTCGAATAGTTCGTAAGGGTGGCGCCCTTCCCTGGCTCTTGGAGGGCAACCACCGCGGGCAGATGCTCGAAGGTTGAGAGGAAAAGTCGGAGGTCCGCTCTCTTGGTGCGAGAGCGGAGGCCCCGACAGTTCCACTGGGTTATGATGATGGGGGACGCCGATTTTGAGGGGGCAGAACGCCTAACTTTAGGAGTTCCCGCCATGGTTAGGTTGGGCGTTAAGAGTGAGTGGAGCTGCCCCAGAGCCAGTAGGCAGGACCAGAGTTTTGGCATCTAGGCCTGCCAGGGTGCAGTCTTCGTCATCGTCAATGTCTACAATGCGACGCGAAAATTTGGAGGGGCGGCCGGATACGTCCCTAAGGGGACCCGCTTTGCGCAGCGTGCGCAGTTGCGCAGCGACAGCTTGATTAACTTTACTTGTGATCAGCTCATCAATTTTCGCGAGCATCTGGGCCATCGCGGTGCCGATCAGGAGCTCCATTTTTACGCTGAGGCGCGCCTCCATAGTCTCAAAAGAATCATGGCCCGACGGCTTCGGCAGCGTACTCTCACTATCCATGGACTCCGCATTGGAGGCGGAGGGGGAGGTAGGAGCAGACGGTGGGTTAGAGTTGAGCCTCAAGGCTCGCAATTTTAGCGCGGAGAGGCTCCATGTGCTTACGGATCTCCTCGGCAATTAGAGTAGGAGAGGGAGGGGGGATTGTAAAGGGGAGGCTGCCCCACCGGGACCGCTCACCTGTTTGCCATATTTCACTGCGTTCGCCCAGACACCGGCTCCCGCATCCTTTCGCTGTTGTTGCTGCTGGCCGCGGTTCCCCTTGCCGTCGTGTGGTGGCTGCTGCTGTGCCGCTTGGCCCTTGACGTCACCTCCACGTGGTGGCGCCTGCTGCGTTGTGACGTCGACGTAGCGTGATCCGCCGTGCGAGAACGCCGCATGATGACGAGTCTTCTTCCCCGACTTGGGGAGGCCGCTCTGCTGAGGGGTGGTCATCTTGGGTTGTCTGTATTTGGCTGTACATTCGCGCGAGTTGGTGGCATGGCTTCCTCCACAGACCGCGCACTTTGGGTTGCACTCGTGAGGGGTCCGCACCCCCTCCACTAGCTCCGCCTGCGGTCCACACAGGCCGCACTTTGCATTGGCTGGGTTGGGACAGGAATCAGCCCGGTGTCCAACGGTGCCACACAGTCCGCAGGCCGGAATGGTCCGGTAATAAGGTTGAACGAAGGTGATTTCCGAGTTGTAATGAATGTAGCGAGGCTTGACTCTGCCAGCAAAGGTGAGTCGTGCCTTGTTCGATGTGCCGAATTTTCGTATATCCAAGAGTTCGCCTGCGCGCCACTGCAGAGCCTGGCGTAGGGTGTCGGTCGTCTCGTGGTTGGCGACCGTGACCACGCCGTAGCAGACGTCCTCGCCATGTTGCTTCAGGTGGCCGTGGGCGGCCATCTTGCCTTTGTCAGTTTGTAGCTCGAAGTCGCCGAGCAGCTGGTCCGCCGTTTGGGCCTCCCGCGTGCTAGCGATGATGAGGATCTGCTCCGGCGAGAGAAGCAGGTTGAGCGTCGCCGCCTTTTGTACTCCTACGAGAGTGACGAAGGCGGCGCCGAGCGCGCCACGTTGAAAGACGTCTCGTAGCGCCACTGGCTCACGAGGCTTGATGATGACGACAAAGTCTTCTGGGTGTGGTCGAGGCAGAGGCTTAGGCTTCCACGTCGTTGTAGGCTTGCTGCGCTTCGCGCCGGATCCTTGTGCCGCACGCGTGGCGGATCCTGTCTGAGTTGAAGGTGCCTTGCCGGCGGGCGGGGCCGATGGAGCCATTTTCATAGCTTTGCGCTGGGAGCGGCGCTCAACCATGCGAAAGAGTTCTTCGTTGCGGATGGGGTCCGCAGCCGCAGATTGCTGTCCCTCGAGGACCGGGATCGTCGCCCACGCCATGGCGTCGGGATCATAACCGCGTTGAGCAGAGACATCCGTCATCTTGCAAGACCGGTCCGTTCTCACCCGCGCGCCGACGTAGCCGTTAGGCTCAGCGTCGGCAACGCGAGGTCGGAACGGAAAATCGCTCTAAGTTTGCCAAAAATGGGCCCACCTGGATGAGATTGGTGTCCTCGGGTGCCGGGCAGCTTTAGGAGTCCGATGGAAGCAAAATTGATGGGGTTGCACGAAATTGACCGTGGCTTTCGTCAGTAATTGACGAAGCCGATGCACCGCACCACGCAAGAGGCATACGCCAACCGCGTTCCCTCCCCCCCCCCCCCCCCCGGCGGGGAGCCGTCGCGGAGATCAAACACGCAGAAGTTGCCGAAAAATGGGCCCACCTGGGCGCGGATGGTATCCGGGTGGAGCAGAGAACTTGGCCGTGACGATGAGTCCAGAATTTTGGGACAATGGCGTGAAGCACCGCAATAATAGGTGATTATTGACGGAGCCGATGCGGAGAGCGTCCGCCGTCTTCGAGCGCCACCCGCCGCGTTTTTTCGTGAGGTTCCGTATGACGTGAGCGGCGATGAAATGGTCGCCGCGCTCCAGACGCTGTATGTGCGAGTGAAAGGGTGCGAGGGACGCGCGCTTTCACGGTGAGCGAACGCACGTCAGAGAGCAAACGCGCGTTCTGCGTCGTGTTCCCTGAAGGGCTGCGTCTCTTTCCTCCGTTACAATCACGATATATATATATAGAGAGAGAGAGAGAGAAAACGCAACTCCTTCCGTCGCGCGAAATGATGTGGGGGGGATGGCAGGGAGGGAGGGGAGGCGATGTTTTGCTGCGGCACCAAATGCGTATTTATTTAAGAACGTTGCGAGGCGAGAAGGTGGGTACGATTTCCGACGCTGCTAGACGAGTGTCCCATTCTGATCTCACCAAAAACCTCCGAGCCGCCCCAATAGGCACCGGCAACAGTCACCAACGCCGCGCGCGTTCGGTGCGAACGCGGGCAAAACGCCGACGGCGTCGACAACAGTTCTGCGCGTTCCTGGTGCTGCAGCATGTCCAAGTTTACACAGCTGATAAAACTACTATCCTCACTCCGTATAGCTCTCTAATAATTTGCTATCGCAATTGATGCTTCGCATTTCGGGTGAAATTACGACAATTTTTTGTAGTGCGAGACTGAAAGAAGCCGGGCTTTCTCGTCGGAACGAAACCAAGAGGAGGCAGCGAGCCGAGGAGACGGAGGACGAACGAGCCGCACGCCTCGAGAAGTGTCGTATGTACGAAGCGGCAAGGCGAATGGATTCAGATGATGATAGCACCTGAAACGTGTTCAAGTCACTGGACGACAACCCCTTATCCTCCCGCCTCACCAACCTTTGGGCCGTCTTTGGGGCAATTGAGAAACCACATGATGAAGACATTCAAAACAAATGCGTTACACTTTAAAAATGCCTAGTCTCTAATGTAACCATAACTTAACGAGAGGTAACTACCAAACCTAAAGACTCTGACGTACGATGATAAACGATAAAGATGTAACCATAGAGTGAACCAATCTAAACAATAACATTAACTGCACCTCTCGCTACGCACACCCAGGCATAGCTGAGTTAAACCACAGCCATATTTTTTGCATTAGGTCGTATAAAGCGCTTGTTTGTTTCTTTTATTTATTTACCCACTTTGTAAGTAGTGAGTGAAGTAAGTGTTTTGCGATGTCGTGGTGATCAGTTGTGCCGCAAAGGTGGAACCCTTATTACGTGGCCCCATAGGTAGCAGCCACCGCATCGGCAAGGTAGACCAGCCATTGATGGCCAGTCGCCATTGTCTCGGTCAGTTGCTCTTCGCAGGATGTGAAGGTGGGGTTCCGAACGGGTAGGGACGTTGGTAATGTCTTGGCAAAGTCAGCGTTTATGGAGTAGGGTGGGCCCGTCGCCGCAGTACGGGCATTATGCGGGACCACGGGAGGGTCTGAAGTAGGAATAGAAAAAGGGTGTCGGGAAAGTATTCGTCTTTAGTTGTCACCGACAGCCGGTCGGCGAGTAAGGGAAGGATGAGTTGGGGGCAATGTTGCCGCGTTATGCTTATCTCAGCAAGTAGGGATGCGTAGGAGAAAGATTGCGGTCGGATGATGGCAGAGTGTCCCCGAGCCACTCTCTAGAGAGTTGTCGGGCCAGCGCATGAGCGCGGTCATTACCAGGGATCGCTGCGTGCCCGGGCACCCAGACCAATTGAAAGGTTTGCGAGGTGGATGATAGGAAGGACTCGAATATGGACGTCATGGTAGGCAGCAAGGCGTTGAAAAGGAATCTCCGTCAAGCTGCCTGGGAGTATGGGACAATGTGATTGTAGGTAGAAGGAGGGAGAAAAGAGGTAGAAAGGATTGCCCTAGCAATGACACGTTCTTCCAAGAGGGAGACATCGGTTAATGTACGTTCCGAGGCTGCGATTACGGTCACGAGACCAGAGTCCACTACTACCGTTACTCCATCACGTTCATCCGCTGGGTTGGCGTAAGTGAAGAGCGCACGAACAGCGCCGCAGCCCCCGGGATATTCGCGCCGCAAGTAACGCGACCGATGGTCCCGGCGAGCAGTAGGGTGAGTAGGGTGCATATGGCGGGCAATAGGACATACTGTGAGCTTGGCATGCGCTTCAGGGGAAAGGGCCGCAGACGTAAGGACAGCAGGACTGGGTGGGTAACCCAGTGAACTAAGAACATTCTGTCCCTGTGCTGTAGAACGCAAGCGTGTCAGTGGGGCAGCCTGGTTGACTTGTACAAGTTCCTCTAATGTGTTAGTCGCCTCAAGTCACTCCAGGTTAAGGGTAGCCGTGTGCATATGAAGCCCAAGTGAAATGTTTCTGTGCTTTTCTCAGTAGGGTGGACATATGTGCGAGTTCATTGCGAGTTAGATTCTGATAAAGTAGGTGGTACAGTGGGCGTGATTGTATCAAGGCGTAAGGTGTGAGAAATCAGCCTCTTTGAATTAATGTCGGCTGTTAGACACCCGTCTAAGCACATGCGTGATTTGGTTACGTTCAGCGGTGAGTTGTCGAAGAGTTGGCGAAGTGTTGGTTTGACGTTGGCTTGTAAAGTGAAACCAAGCACCGTCATGAACAATTTACATGGAACTGATTTCGCATCTAATGTCATGTTAAGACACAAGTCTGTTTGCGCGCGAGCGTGTTCTGTGACGACGAGCAGCTCCGACTTGGTGGGGGATATGTGAGACCTCCACGACGGACGTAATGTTCGATCGTGGTAGCTGCTTCCTGCACGGGGGCTTCAATGTGTCCGAGGGAGTGTTTCGAAACCCAGGCAGTGATATCGTCTGCGTAAAAATCACGACGAACATCCAAGATCTGATCGAGGAAGGGAGGGAGACCTCACATGGCAAGGTTGAATGGGAGTGGGGATACCACGGAACCTTGCGGAGTGCCTTTTGTAATGTGCGCCAACTTCGTAGGCATTGCAGTCCAACACAACGTCTGAATTTTACAAAGTAAGCTGTTATGAGCTTATTCCAATAGCTGTTTCGGTTCGCGATGGTGTCCGCCGCCTCCTCCGACGGCGTCCGGCGAAAGTAATCGCTGTCGCTGGAAATGCCGAAAAAGTACCCGGTTCGAACCCGCGGCTGCTGTGTGGGAGCCAGATACTTTACCACTGAGCCACGCAAGCGCTTGCTATCGGGCGCCGGAAAAATGTCCTTTAAAGCAGACGCAGACGATCCGAGACTCCGCCAGTATGGTCACGCCTTCTAGTTAAGGCGCCTGCAAAACGCATCGTGCGCAGGCGCAGACGACGAGATGCAATTCAGAAGAGGGGCGCAATCAAAAAATGCGATCCCCAGCCTCCACCCGTATGATGGCGCCATCTATTTAAGATGGCTGCAAACGCAGCGTACCCGACATGTAATTTGCAGTTGTAAGAAATGATCGGGCTCAGCAGACTGTTGTGCAGAGGGCATTACAAGCCACAGCTCGCCGTCGACGCCGGGCGGAAAGTTCAGATCGTTCTCGTCAAAACGAGGCGAAGAGACTGCCGCGAAGGCCCTGTTGTGCGTGGTGCCCAAAGTAGAGCCACTCTTGAGCCGCTCCACCAGCTTACGCTGTGACAGTGCTGCCGCGCAGGCCTGTGACTTCTTTAGGGGCGAAGCTCCTTAGGGTCTAGCCATGTCCGTCCGCCGTCGTCCGTGCTCACATCGATGCCACGCCATCTGTCTGTCATCGATGAAACGTTGCATTCAGCAGCTCAACGTCTATATACGAGACGGCGCTGCTGTGTATGGCGCGCCATCGTCCGTGCTCACATCGACTGCCATGCCATTGGTCTGTAATGGATGAAACGTTGCATGCAGCGGCTCAACGTCTATGCACGAGATGGCGCTGCTGTGTATGGCGCTTTTCAGACCACAGAATCTCTTTCTGCCATGGACGAACGTAAGATGCGGCATGCTGCGGCTCAGCGTCTACGCAGACAGCAAGCTACTACGGCGGGGAGGGCGCGGGAAGCATCGGAAAAGCGGCAAAAACGCCAGCGGACCGGATTTGAGGGCGCGGGAAGCAGCGGCTCGCCGGCAACGCCGACAGCAAGCTACCCCGGAGGCGAAGGAAGCGGCGGCAAAGCGGCAACGCCGACAACTAGCTGCTCTCTTGCGGTGCATCTCTTACGACTACAAGCAACCCACGACCACGAGGGGAACGTGCATAGACCTCGTCTTTGCAAACTTTAGGGTGTATTCGCTAGAAGAACCACTGGCTCTGCATTTCACCGACCATAAAGCAGTAATAATGAAATTGAAACGCCACCCGGAACGCAACACGATATACAGATTATGAGCAATCAAACACATTGTATGCATTGTACACCGCGTTGTCACGCAGTCGCATGCGCCGGTGGGGCAATGTCATGGATAATTTCACGGATAACGATCCCCAGTGCTTCGCCCCACTCATCATGATACACTTCGTGGATATACGGTAATTTTTTTATTCAGAAATACCCCCACCAAACACGCATTGATAAAGACAAATATTTGCCAGCACTACATCATATTTCCAGCAGGAGGGACGATAGTAAAACAAAACAGAATATGTACGTACAATTGTTGGATTAACACATTTAAATATTTCTTTTTTCCCTCACACGATTGATGAATGGAATGCTAAACCAGAGAAAATGTTGATGACAGTGACAGTGGCAAGAACTTTTATTGGTCCTGAGAAACTGGCCAGGGGGAGCCGAAGGCTCCATCAGGTCAAGTCGATGGCTCCGCCCACGATGGCACCGGGAGGCGAAATCCCGTTGTGGTGTCGTGGGCCCTCTGGACTGCCTGGAGTTGGATGTGGTGGTGGTCGCTTCTTAGGAACTCCTCCCACTGTTCCTTTGTGGCAAGTATAGAGTTTTCTATGGCTGGGCACAGCCAGAGCATGTGATCGAAAGAGCATGAGTCGGCTCCGCAGCCGTGTGGTTGCAGCCGTGCGGTTGGATTGAGTCTCCCAGGTGGGCCGGGAACCATGAAATGTGGAAATATGCTTCCGTGCCAATTTGACCGAAATTAGTGAACTTGTTGATCGCAATTCTATTCGCCCGTTTCGATACGCGCGCCGCCGGAAAGGACCTAACGGCTGTACGGGAATCCGAGAGGACGAAGAGGGGAGAATGTGCGCTGTGTATGGCCAGGGCGATAGCCGCCTCCTCCGCCTCGTGAGCAGAATTGGTGCGCACAGAGGCCGCATTCACCAGATTCCCTTTCGCATCCACTACCGATAGGGCGGACGCGTCTTCAGTGTCGTATCTAGCGGCGTCTACGAATAGAGCGTGTAGTCCCTGTCGGGTGATCTGTTTGAGGATTGCCTGAGCTCTCGCGCGTCTTCTACCCTCATTGTGTACTGGGTGAATGTTGCGCGGAATCGGGTCTACCTTGATTAGGGAACTAACGTTTTTAGGCAGACAGACTTTATCCTCGGGGTCGTGCCTGGGCCGAATGCCTGCCTCGTTTAGTATTCTAACTCCTGCCTTGCTGGACGATAGTCTATAAACCTGCGCCGCCGAGTGGGCTTCTATAATTTCGTCTATCGTTGTGATGGAAACGACAGACTTGCCGGTTTACAGTTGGGCCCAGGATCCGTTTAATAATGACACGGCAGACGGGAGCTTGCTACATGAAACACAGACTTTATACAGACACGCTAAACGATACAGACTATTTACATGCACATGTACGTGGGCTATAGTTCGCGAATCGTTTGTCCTAAATAAACATGTGCCTAGCACTCATGCGCCACCACTCGCCCGTGTGCCTCGTCGTTGCGGTGCCCGTGACGGTGGTTGTGACGGTGGAGCGTCGTTGTGGCTACGTCGCTGCTGTCGCGCCGCACCTTGTCGCGACGCGGAAGCAAGAGGAAAACAGGAGGCCGGTAGAATAAAAGGCCACTGCTGTAGCTGGCCAGTAACGCCTGGCCTGTCACGCCTCGGCCGCTATAACGTCGGGCTCGGTCGGCGGACAGGTAGCCCAGGCGCCCCGGTGGCCAGCAGGAAGCACTGCACCAGGCCGCTGTCACAGCAGGCCGCTGGTACACAAGAGAGCAGAGCCATGGGCGGGATCCACGACCAGGTCCGCACGGTAGCAGGACGCCCGGTCGCCAGTCCTCGGGCTCGCTCAGCAGGCTGGTAGCTGGTAGCTCAGGCGTCCCGGTCCAAGCAGGAAGCACTGCACCAGGCCGCTATCACAGCAGGCCGCTGGCGCGCAGGAAGGCCCAGCCACGAACTGGATCCTCGACCAGGTCCGCACGGTAGCTGGACACCCGGTCACCGGTACCAGAGCCTGGAGCCGCCGTTTTTCGAGCTTGCGTTCGAGGCTGCCGCTCGCTCTCACGCTCTCGTGCTCTCGTCGCTTCTTCGTTCGTGGCACGTGGTGGTCTTTTTCCATTGTCATCATCAGCAATCCTCTTCTTGGTGCTGCCATACAATCACCATCACTTCAAGCTGACTTGTCACGCACTTTGGCTTGGCACCGCACGCCACTATCCACATCATCACAAGGGCCCCCCACTTAAGATAGTTGCCCGCAACTATTCTAAACAACACAGGAGGAGGGGTGCATGAGTGCAGGCACGTGCGAATAGTTCAAGAAAAGTTCGTGGTTTTCAAACAATTCATGTTTACACACTGATGACAAAACACGTGGAGACTTCGGAACACAAGCCAAAGTTCTCACAAGAAAATTGAAAGTTATAACACAATTCAAAGTTCTAATAAAAAAAAACTGCAGTACTGTGCGCGACAATCACGATGGCACAAAGTAATAGTGTCCAAGAAACAAGAAAAACCATATCATTGTCAGAGTCCGGATTAGAGCATGCCGGTGCAGGTACACTGAATTATGTTACCCGCTCCCAGATCAACCGAACCGCGGATGTCTCAATCCTACTTATCGGTCTTTCATGTGTTGACCGCGCACGCCAAGGAACGCCAGATGTGCTGCGTCGTGTGAGGTCAGCCGCTCCTGTGTGTGTGGTATAACCTTGCACAAAAAGATTGTCTGGTATCCCTAATCTTGTTGGGATCTTAGAATGCAAATGAGCTGTTGAATTCCCTGAGTTAACTTTCTCATGATTCAGTGGAAGGTTCGGAACATTCGTCTGGTCGTCTCTGTTCACATTTGAAGGTGAGTGAGTACGCGCTTCCGTATGTCTTACAGGTGGTTTCTTGTTAGATCTTGGGTTCACCTGGCAAGCTGCAGCTAGTATACGCTGGTGAAATAGGTTGATCACGCTTACGTCATGTACCAGTGGAGTCACTGCCTGGTTACTAGGCATTTGCTTAGAACTCATGGATGAGTCCACTCTCCTAGATTGAGAGACATTGGCTGGGTGAGTTTGCTGGCAATCACTATCGCTGGTTATGCCAGAGTACAAAGCTGCGTCTTGTTTAGTGCCATGGAGGATGGAGCTCACATGAACTTTCGTTTGCGGAGCAGCCTCCTCGACTGAAGTGCATGAATCCAACAAAGAACCAAAATCAGAAGACTGCTTTCGTGCTGAGTCACAATTCCACTCTTGTGATTTATCTTTGTGGGCAGTTTTTGCATTAGCTTTTTCGACGTTGCCAGCTCTGTGACCATGCAAAACATACGTTTGCTCACGCGACAAGCAACATTCAGCCGCCTCATCGCCTGTTTGCAAACCCAAAGACTTGGTTGCGGGAGGCGGGGAAGACAAGGCAATAACTCCATTCTGAGCTTCACCATCGGATGGAGTCATGCTGCCGAAAGTCTTAGCGCTAGTGAACGCTTCACGAGCTGAGATCTGCAATTTGAGGACGCATAGCTCTTCTTCATGACGCACTCGCTCAGCTTGAAGCTGCACTGCATGGCGAGCTTTTTCCATTTCTCTTTCAGCAGCACGCCTCTCACACTCCAATGACCGCTGATGTTCCACCCAGTCTCTCAACTCCGCTTTCTCTAGTCCCATGCTCTCGCCTATCTCGATTAATTATTTTATATGCATTGCCTTTCTGTCCTTATTTGCAAGCTTACAACCTGCCTCGTACTCTCCAGTGGCTACGCGTTCGAACCTTTGGAGATTCGCGTGGAGGTCATCACGTCGTTCGTCGAACAGTGGCAGTAACTTCTGGGGGTTGAAGCAGGGTAGCTTTGGTGACGATACGGGCGCGGCTGGGGCGGATATCTCGCTCTGCGCTCCTTCTTGAAGTTTGAGCTTCAGCTGCAAGATTTGTCGCTGCCTTTCGTCGGCTAACCGCTGACTTTCTGCTGCTGCTTTGGCTGCCTCTAGCTCAGCTACTCGTTCGTCCCTCTGCCTAGCCTGTTCTTTTTCAATCCATTCGCAAAGTTCTGCGCAAGACAAGCCTAACTGTGCTGCAGTGGCGGCTAACTTGTCTAAATCCATATCGGATGTCTAGTGCTGCGTGTATACACCCGAATGCCGGTCTCCGCGTTTGGGATGTTACTGGCGGATCCTGGCAAGCTCGCCAGATTGTGATGAGGGAAAAACAACGCCGGTGTTTCCAGTTGGGCCCAGGATCCGTTTAATAATGACACGGCAGACGGGAGCTTACTACACGAAACACAGACTTTATACAGACACGCTAAACGATACAGACTATTTACATGCACATGTACGTGGGCTATAGTTCGCGAATCGTTTGTCCTAAATAAACATGTGCCTAGCACTCATGCGCCACCACTCGCCCGTGTGCCTCGTCGTTGCGGTGCCCGTGACGGTGGTTGTGACGGTGGAGCGTCGTTGTGGCTACGTCGCTGCTGTCGCGCCGCACCTTGTCGCGACGCGGAAGCAAGAGGAAAGCAGGAGGCCGGTAGAATAAAAGGCCACTGCTGTAGCTGGCCAGTAACGCCTGGCCTGTCACGCCTCGGCCGCTATAACGTCGGGCTCGGTCGGCGGACAGGTAGCCCAGGCGCCCCGGTGGCCAGCAGGAAGCACTGCACCAGGCCGCTATCACAGCAGGCCGCTGGCGCGCAGGAAGGCCCAGCCACGAACTGGATCCCCGACCAGGTCCGCACGGTAGCTGGACACCCGGTCGCCGGTACCCGAGCCTGGAGCCGCCGTTTTTCGAGCTTGCGTTCGAGGCTGCCGCTCGCTCTCACGCTCTCGTGCTCTCGTCGCTTCTTCGTTCGTGGCACGTGGTGGTCTTTTTCCATTGTCATCATCAGCAATCCTCTTCTTGGTGCTGCCATACAATCACCATCACTTCAAGCTGACTTGTCACGCACTTTGGCTTGGCACCGCACGCCACTATCCACATCATCACAATCGTGTTATGGAGCCCTAGCTTCAGTAGTCGTTCCGTGCTCGTCGACTGGGGAAGTCCCAGCACACGTTTGAGGCCCGTTCTTATAAGCGCGTCTAATTTGGCCTTCTCTTCCCTGCTCCAATTAAGGTAGGGGGTTATATAGGTAATGTGGCTTAGGAAGAAGGCCTGAAAAGCTTTGATAAGATTGGCCTCCTTTAGCCTGCCTCTTCGGTTGGAGATGCGGGTGATCATTCTGATGACGTTTCCAGCCTGACCAGAGAGCTTATTGAGAGCCGTCGCGTTGCAACCCTTGGCTTTGATGAGCAGACCTAGAATTTTGACCGAGTCTACCCTCGGTATTGGCTGTCCGTTTTTGGATTTGATAACTATCGGAAGACTTTCCAGAGGTTCGAGGTTTCTGACTCCCTGCCTAGATTGTCTGTATAGCAAGAGTTCCGATTTGGACGGGGAGAGATCGAGCCCCGTGCCGGAGAGGAATCCCTCGATGGTTCCTAGCGCGTTCTGTAATGAGTGTTCAATCGTGGCCATTGATCCTCCCAGCACCCAGATAGAAATGTCATCCGCGTAAATGGCGTGTCCCACGTTCTGAATATCGGCGAGGCGAGCGGAAAAAGCCTGTGCATGGCTATGTTGAACAGTAGCGGGGAGAGGACAGATTCCTGCGGGGTGCCACGGTTTCCCAGCTCGTATGGACCTCCCGAAACCGTTCCTAGCCTGATGTGCGCCTTGCGGTTTGCCAGAAAGTATTTGGTGAAGTCGTGAAAGTTGCTTCCCAGGTTAAGGGCAGAAATTGATCGCAGTACGTGCCTGTGTTTGACCCTGTCGAAAGCATTGGCGAGGTCCAGCGCGAGGATTCCCCTTACATCACGGGTCTTATTATCAAAGATAGCCCTCTTGAGAGGGCTATCTTTGATAATAAGACCCGTGCGTCCTGTGTCCTGTGTTGATACGGACTGTCTGAACCCAACTAGGTTGTGCCTAAAGAGTTCCCTGCTCTCAATATGTGCAACGATTCTGTTGTGGATCGCGTGTTCCGCGACCTTGGCGATGCAGGACGTAAGAGAGATGGGCCTCAAATTGTCGATGTGCAGGGATTTACCCGGCTTAGGGATGAGTACTACTTTGGCGGTGCGCCATTCTTCTGCGACTTGGCCGGAATTCCATACCTGGTTGATCTCGTCTTTAAGTGTTGCGATGGCCCTGTCATCGAGGTTCCTGAGGAGCTTATTCGTGACTCCATCCTGCCCCGGCGCCGATCTGCTGTTAAGGTTGTACAGGACGTGTCTGATTTCGGACGTCTCAAATGGCTCGTCCAGATCTGACGCCGGATGGCCTTCGTAAGCAATTTCCTCGCCCCGGCGGTCCGAACCGTGGGCCAGGGGGAGGTATGTGTACGCTAGGTTTTCGGTTACCTCCTTCATTTCGAGAAGTGTTTTTTTACGAGTCTATCCGACGCGAGATTGAGTGTGCTCCTAGATTGCTTATCGCTGTTAAGGAGAGTTTTAAGCAGGGTCCATTTACTTCCCCTTCGCATGCGACCTTCTGTTTCTGCACATGTTTCATCCCATTGCTGTCTGGCGATTTGGGATCAGTAGGACTCGATTTCCCTGTTGAGGCGCGTGATTCTCGCCCTGAGTCTGCGGTGGAGTCTACAGGTCCTCCACCTTTCCAAGAGGGCATTCATTGCCTCCAGTAGATGGGCAAGCTTCGAATCCATTTTAGGTGCCTCTATGTCTGTAGTGATTTCTTTGGTCGCCTGTCTTACCGCGCTGCTACGATTTTGTATCAGTTCTGTATAGGTTTCACTTAGTGGGGCCGTTTCGCCTCTCATTTTGCGGATCAGGTCCTAGTCCACGTACGTGTACTTCCTGGGTGGTTTGGGGCTTACGCGCACTAGGAGTTCTAGAATACGGTGATCGCTGCCTAGGTCCTTTTGCAGGTTGTCCCACGTGCCTTCTGCGCTTCGGAGGGAAGCGAGGTCGGGTGTCGTGTCACGACTGACCGAATTGCAGATTCTGGTAGGGAACCTGCGATCTGTAATCAACGTTAATCCGAGCTCCGCGGCAGTGTTAGCTAGGTTCGTGCCCTTGGTGCTTGAGTAACCATATCCCCATTCCGTGTTGGGAGCGTTAAAGCCTCCCGCGACTATCAGGGATGCGTCTTTCACCGTGCGTACCGCGGCGACCAGAAGCGATCAGAAATCCCTTCTTCTATCCGCTAGGGAACTGTATACGTTAAGAATAAATACGTTCGCTTTGCTTGTTCTGCTCGGTATGATTTTCCACAGTTGAGCTTCGAGTCCTGCCTTGTATGAGGGAACGTCGTGCATTATAAACGATATGTTTTTCCTAATCAGAATGGCGATACCTCTACCTCTTTCGCCCTTGTGCGCTATCGCGCGGTAACCTGGGAAGGGGATTTCTTCGCCGCTTAACGTTTCTTGTAACAGAATCGCGTGCGGTTTATCCGCTATTAATCTGATGAGTTGTCCTAGGGGGGCCTTGCGCCTCTGGAAACGCGCACAATTCCACTGACAAATCTTTAGGTCGTTTGCGTTCGCCATTTTGATTATTGGGGATTATAGAATGGCCCTTTCTCACCGTTTCCTGGATTTGGGATATCTTGCAGCTGCTCTGCCGACGCCAAGGGTCTGCCTCTGGGCTGGATCTTGGGTCTTTCTAAGTGTGTCATTCTTTCCTCTATTTTGGAGAACAGCTCCATATTTCGCTTTTCGAAGGAAACTAGTCTGGCAGTTAGCTTGCCTCTGATGTGCTTAGTTGTGGCGGCTAGCCCGATGGCACCGGCATCCGTCGGGGTCTCATCCGGGTCCACCATTTCCTCCTGCTCGTCCCCTTCCGTCTCGCTGACTGGTTCGGGGTTGGGGCTTTGCGTTTGACTTTACCCACTAGCGGGCGTGCTTCTCCGATTGTGACCACATCGCGATTTGCGATTTGCGCCTTAACGCTGTTTAGTGCCTCGCGGAGCTCGTTAAGTTCTCTCCTGAGCTGCTGATTTTCCGCCTCCAGTGCCTGACAGCGGCAACCGCACGCATTCTCAGGCTGTGCCTTACCGACCGCCTTCTGCCTTGATGTACTGGGCAATGATCCAGTATCCTTCACCTTGTCGGACCAGGTGGTCTGCTTCGCCGAGCGAGAACGGAACCTGGATCGGGATCTGGAGGTCGTCCCTTGGCCGATTCTTGAGCCAGAACGCTTCCTGGAGCGGGAGCGTCCCCTGGAGCGTGAGCGTCCCCTGGAGCGTGAGCGCCCCTTGAGAAGGGAACGCCCACCTGATCGCGAGCGTTCTCGCGTCGCCGAGCCGCCGAATGCGGTCGCGGATGTTGTCGAGCCCCTCCTTATGTAGGTGCCGCTGACGTCAATGTCGTCTCCTCCGGCAATCTGCGCAACTCGCCCTCTCTGCCGTCGCCTTCTGCGCCGACGCCTTACGATGTATGGGATCTGGTAACGCTGTTTGCACGCGCGATCCCCAGCGACGTGGGGGCCGCCGCATGCCTCGCACTTGGGCGGGCATTGGTGCTTCTCCTCGTCATTGATTGAAGTTTTGAGCTTTCCGCAGCCGCGGCACTTGTTTCTTTCCTCTTCGCTTTTAAAACAGACGTCGGCTCGGTGACCCACTTGTCCACATGCGTAGCATACGTCCACCTGCCGCTTGAATAATGAGCACTGAACGAGGGTGGCGCCCTCGTTGATGTTGATGCTGTTGATGCCCCTATTTTTCTAATCAGTGTGAAAATGTCCTTTGAAACATTTATTTTTCTTATCTTCTGTGAATTCGTTGTATTGGATGCTCAAAAAGTGCTTGCTTTTTAAGGTTTAATTTTCATCTCCAGTCGCAATGTTGATCGTTTATAGTATTGTCTATTTCTTGTATACCTAAATGTTTCTTGGTTGCTTTCTTTCAAATTTATAGACATTGAAACCTTCCAACAATAATGCCTTCGTTAAAATCTTCAATGAAATAAATAAATAAATAAAAACAAACACCCTCTTTTTTGTAAGCAGTCACTTTTCGCGATGTACCTTACTTTCTCTATTTTAATCTATCTCCTCATGGTCTTTTCTAAACTGGTGTCCAAGTAATGATCACTTTCCTATAGTGTTTGAGCTCGTATGCCCATAGGCTTCAAATAATATGCATTCGAATACTTTTGTTAATTTCAGTACGTTTCAAAAGATCTTACGCAGGGCTTTATCTAATCAGATTGAAAGTAATGAAGAACAAAAGGCAATCAATTTATTTTTTTGAATGTAAAGAACACTGAATTAACTGTGCGCATCTACAAGAGTGCGTCTTCTAACCATTGACGGAACGCGGAGTGCTCACCTGATTAGATTTAAGAAAAAGCAGCGTTGCGAAAACTATTTTATAACCAGTACCCTAGTAATTGAAAAGACTAGGTTTAGGGTTACGGCATTTAAAAGTACAGTTGAAAATGCGAGGGACAGCTGCGATTGTCACAACTTCGACTTTCTTTCTGAGACTTTCTTGCCCCGGCGCTCTCGAGAGGGCGCACGCGGCCGCCGGGGCCGCTGTGTCTTCAAAGCCATCTGCGTCGGGGACACAGTCCGCCGTGTTCTGTGTTAGAACGCGCACGCCCCTCCCTGCTTTCCCCCTGGAGACTTGCGTGCGACGGAGGACGGCGTGCTTCCTCCCCAATTGCCTCTTCCGCGTGCGCGAGATTGAGCCGCCATCGCTGGCTCACCCTCGCACGTTTTCACTCGCACATGCAGCATACCGCGCGGGGCGACGATATTATCGCCCTTGGAATTTATACCGCACGTCACAACGACAGCGACGGTGACTGTGACGGCGGAAATGAGCCTCGGGTGTCCATTTTTTTCCTATCGCACTAAAAGCTTACGCGCCTAATTTGTTCTAGATCTACTGCATACGGGATAATTTTTCAACCAAATGTACTCGCTCCATATTCGTAGTGAGCCTGCTTGTTTGACAGAGCGTGCTTGGGCACTATAGGGTAAAGTAACGAGTCTCCTACTGCCAGCGCCCGAGACGGCGCTTGGCCACTCGAGCCTGCCGTACCCGTAAATGTTTGGGGCTACTGCGCTTAATCTCCCTATGTGGACGGAGACATTCCGTCGTGGTCAAATGTGTTGGATATTCCTTTGTCTCCGGTCTCGTCAAGTCATTTCTAAGCCATACGCGTCGAACTCAGGGGGACAATAGGCGAGAAAGCGTAAAACTCCTGCAACAAGTTGCACACTTGTTGACCATATACCTACTCATTAGCAGCAGCATGAGTTCGATCAATTGCACCTACTATGGCGTAGTCAGTTCTCTTAAACGCGACCATTCCTGCTCGGAGGGAGAAAAGCCCTGCCGAGTTGCCTCTATGAACACCGCGCGGGAGGCTAAATTTAGCTCCGATTGCTTTATACTTGGCGCCACAACGGCGTCATCTCTGCACGCGACGCATGAGTGATCGAGTAGTAGCTTCTATTTTCTATACAAAAGCACCAAAGTAAGACGCGTGGCTTCCATTGTTGCAACGGTATTAGCGATAATAGTGACACACGTTTTCGTTAAATGAGGTTTTAGCATGGGACCCACTCTAGCCAAAGCTAAGGGCGTTTCACGCCAAAAGCTTTTGTCAAATTATTGTAGGTGGCACTGGCCATTTGGATCGTTCCACCAGTTGAACTTTTGACCTGAGAGTTGGAAGATTTCCAGACGGCACATTGAAGGCGACTCCTCGATCCTGGAAAGCAAGCCGCCTTTAACGCGGTGATTGCCTCATCACTCGCAACCTAAACGGCGATTTACACAAGGACTGCATTTTTAAAACGGTGTAAGCGACTTCATATGTTAAAGTAATCCCAAATGCACGCTGCAATTGCCTCGGTCAGGTATCTACAGGTATCTGCAATTAGTTATGTCTGGTTCCAGGTATCGGTTCCCCTATGTGAATGATGGAAATAGAAAATGTGGCTGTTTTGCACTTCTCCAGACCGTTTTGACTGACCACAAGTCTACCTAACCATCATGACAGGGAAAATAAACAAAAGAACACATTATGTACCAAGATCGTCTGAATACAATACTTTCAAATAATTAAATTTTGTAATGAACGAGAAGAAAGGGAACCGAGGGGCCCTATTTTTATTATCATATCATAAGAAGCCAACAAACAATGTCACCAAGGAGAACATAGGGGAAATTACTCGTACTTACTAATTGAAATAAAGAAATGATAAATTAATTGAAATGGAAACGGATGAAAAAAAACAAACAACTGTCCGCAGGTGGGGAACGAACCCACGTCTTCGCATTACGCGTGCGATGCTCTCACCATTGAGCTACCGCGGAGCCGTTTTCCTATTCACTTTCTGGGGTATTTATGTTTTCCAACTAGAATTAACACTGGGAGTGTTAGCCAGCGCCACCACCCACAAACCTAGGGGCGGATGTGGAACATCCTTTCTGCCGCAGGCGTCATGAACACGTGATTTTTTTGGGTGATGGCAGCTGGTCAAAAAACCCACATATGCTACCCGAAGGCATTAATGTTGCCGGATTCGAGCCCTCGTTATGTAATGAACAAGAAGAAAGGGAACCGAGGGGCCCGATTTTTTATTATCATATCATAAGAAGCCAACAAACAATGACACCAAAGAAATATAGGGGAAATTACTTGTACTTACTAATTGAAATAAAGAAATGATAAATTAATGGAAATAAAAAGGGATGAGAAACAACTGTCCGCCGGTGGGGAACGAACCCACGTCTTCGCATTACGCGTGCGATGCTCCCACCATAGAGCTACCGCGGAACCGTTTTCCCATCCACTTTTCTGGGGTATTTATGTTTTACAACTAGAATTAACCCTGGGAGTGTTAGCCAGTGGTGAGGTACAAGACATATGTGGGAAGCATATGTGGGTTTATTGACCAGCTGCCATCACCCAAAAAAGATCACGTGCTCGTGACGCCTGCGGGAGGAAGGATGTTCCACATCCGCCCCTAGGTTTTTGGTGGTGGCGCTGGCTAACACTGGCCACGGTTAATTCTAGTTGTAAAACATAACTACCCCAGAAAGCGGATGGGAAAACGGCTCCGCGGGAGCTCAATGGTGAGAGCATCGCACGCGTAATGTGAACACGTGGGTTCGTTCCCCACCTGCGGACAGTTGTTTTTTCATCCGTTTTCATTTCCAATAATTTATCATTTCTTTATTTCAATTAGTAAGTACAAGTAATTTCCCCCATGTTGTCCTTGGTGTCATTGTTTGTTGGCTTCTTATGATAATAAAATTTTGTAAGAAATACAAAACTTACACCGCCTCAAACTAATAGCAAATATCATAGGCCTTTTTTCGAACAGCTACTGACACAAGGTTTCATACCGCTATGCATTTGATCTAAATAAATCTTCTCTGCTTAGATATGGGGAGTGTGAAGAGGCTGAAGTCCGTTCGTGTATGTATTTTCTGCAACATGCGTTGCTATGTAACATACAAAGGAAGTTTCGTACATCGAAACGTAGATAAAGACTCATGGTATTTATCGAAACAAATCACTGCTTTTATTCTCATACAATAATTTTACTACTTCCCTTAAAATATTATTTCGAATATTTTTTTTATTCCTGGCTAGACTTCTGTCGCCCACTTTACGCATGCTTCAGACTGAGTCCTATCCCAACCTAGCCCTTTTTCATTCACTCACTCCAGAGACTTTTAGCTCTACTTGCCCTGACTGTGCGGCTGTTAGCCATGTAGAACACGTGCCCTGCGATGCCCCTTGTTACAGGGACCCAATCACATCACGGAAGAAGAATGGAGCTCTGCCATCTGGAGCTCAGAACTTTCACGACAAACTTGGGCTGTCCAGAGAGCACACGATGCGGCGGTTAGGCTCGACTTACCCGTCCCCACGTGGGAGCAGCCCGCAACACTGCCCTAGGGCAGGGCCTCTCAGGACCCAGTGAATAAAGTTCTTTGTCTGTCTGTCTGTCTGCCCAGTACATTATTCTTCGACTGCACCCCTTATTAGCCCAGCAAGATTGGCTCGCTTCGCCGTTCCCTAGTACTGGATGAGCACAATCATTTCGAGACCGACCAAGCAAGTACGAAATGTCTGAATACCGAGGTTGTCTTCAGCGCCATGAGACAAGGAACAAGTGAGCGAGCTTGTCTTCACCGGGACACATTCAGGCAGACGGAGCCATTCACAAACCCCCGTTGATGTATCCACTGCCACTCTTCTCGCAGCGCCAAGCGCTCAAAGGGCTATCAAGCAACGGAAGTCCTTCGCCGCTCCATTTGCGCATTCACAACTTCGTGTTGACCAAACCTACCACCCGTTCAGTTCCACCGCAAGGATATTGTGGTAATAAGGATCCTCATCTGTGTTGCATTCATGTCAGCTCTATCCCGTCTGTGGGCTCGAAGGCCATCGGCCAGCCTTCGGCAAAGCCTGTCGCTTCTCTCCTCGCTCAGTTGCCCTTGCATATCTACCGCGCTTCTTGTGGCATTGTCCCGGACTACGCTCATCAAAACCTCACAAAAGCGGGTCTACGCCCGGGCGGCCCCACTGACTACCATTTGTAGATGATGATGATAATGATTGTTTGCTTTTGTGGCGCCTAACTATTAAAGGCGATTATAGGCCAATAATAAGGCGGTAGGAGATAGCTTAAGAAAAAAAAACACCGAAAAGACTAGAATAGTATGTGAGTGAGCAATCAAAATATCTCACAGAAAATTATGAAAGAGGTGACAATTAAACAGGTAATGAAGACATTGCTGGGGATTGTAATCGTAGATCTTTGCATAAATACAATGTTAATAAATTGGCTGTGGCTTAACTCAGTTATTCCTGGGTGTCCGTAGCGAGTGGTGCAGTTATGCCAAAGTCTTTTGCAAACGTCATACGCAAATCCAAACGGATTGTCTGTAAAGTCCGTTTAGAACATGCGCGTCGCACTTGAACTTTCAGCCAGCCGAATCACATGGACCGTCACACGGCGATCCTTCACTTCCTCCAACTGCGCTGTATCGGCGGCTAGGCGCGGCGCTATCCGAGCTGCATCACTCTGCCATCTCTTTTCGATACGCCGAGCACGTTCTTCTTCTGTCCCGGCAGCTCGTTGCCTCCTCCTGGTTTCATTCCGTCGTTGATCCGCGGCCCTGACACGAGATGCCGAACTAGACGACGAACCATCCTAATCTGATTGCACTCGCCTGGCCGCTTCGTACTTACGACGCTTCTCGAGGCGTGCGGCTCGTTCTTCCTCCGTCTCCTCTGCTCACTGCCTCCTCTTGGATTCGTTCCGACGACGAAGCCTGGCTTCTTTCGTTGCAACGCCGGCTCCTCCCGCGACGCTACGCCGGCGCTTGCTAGGCAACTGCTCAACTCGCGGTTTCACAAGCTCCTCCTGTGACGTCATGCCCGATGGCGCGGCGAGCGGCGCTGCCACCTACGGCGATTGCTAATCAGCGGCTCAGCTCGCGGTGCAGCCACCGACCACAGAGAAATGGCGAGATTGCGGCGAATGTAGCTCTCGCTACAAAAGGATCTAAGGCCCGTGAAATCGCGCCCTCGTCTTCCGCGTTCTTCAGCTACACGTTAACGCACTTTTTCTCCATGCTCGGGCTCCTCAAGCAACGAACTCTCGCGAATAAAAGTCTGCCGCTTGAGTTTGTTGGTCTGAACGGTCGCCTACTCGTCTGCCTTGCCCACGACTAGACATTTAGCTCTAACCCTTCATTGACAATAACAAACTGTACATGAACGCATGCATGGTGTTTTTTGTTTTACCATGCCCTGCTATTATAATAATTCGGCAGACACACTTGAGACTGCTTACGTGGGGGAATGCGAAACATTATACCGTTTGTAGAACTCGGAGCGTCATGAAAGCGCTCACTTTACACACTCATGACGTCGCATCACCACCTCACCAGTGGCAGCGCCGTCACGTGCTCAACGACGCCCGCACTAGGCCGCACCTTTAGTCAGCTAGAACTGTGGAGCCGCCGTGACGTCGGAGAAACGTGGTCGCCTCGCACCCCGGAAGCCCGGGCTCGATTCCCACCCAGACCGAAATATACGAACTTTTCTTTTCAAAACCGGTAATTTACTTTGTTCACAGGAACCACCCTGAGAAATTTGGCATCACTCCCAACATTTCTGAGCGTATTTCTACGCCGTCGGCCATTTTGGTACCACATTTCCACGCCGACACGACGAATTTTCGCGTAATGGGGTATATATTGCTTGCGCATTAAAATTTATTGAGTGCAATTAGCCTCGCATTTCTGCAGACGAGCTTTGAGGCTCGGTAGACACACTTTGCCGGTATTAACGCGGGCTTCTCAAGACTATTTAGCAATTTTCATTCATTTTTATATGGTGCTTTGGGGGCAGTTGTTTAAATGCCGAATTTCCAGGCAGCCACATTTTATAGCAATCCAATTTTTGTTGGTTCAAAATCGCACCTACTTCGAAATATTCATCATCGAATTCCAAAGCTGAGTCGATGCTATATCGAGACGGAGCTCGTCGAGCTGCGCGTCAGACGGCAACGCCTCGTAATGAAGTTTGGGCCGATGTTTGAATGATAGCTTGCCGCTGCAAAATCTTACCCTCCGTTGTAATCGTCACATCGATACGAGGCCTTTCCCGAGCGCGTTCATTCTGGATGGATTTCCATGAAATTTCTTCATAATTTAATCCGTCCGTTGCATAAGAGAGAGAAAGAGAATAAACTTTAATCAGAACATTACGCGAGCGTAGGGAGCTCCTCCGCTCTGCAGTGGATGGTCCCCTCAGTCCTGGAGTCCAGAGACCTTAGCTGCCCATCTCCCTCGGTTGACCAGGTTGAGCTGGTCCGTCGAGTCGGAGCTGGACAGCACTGCCTCCCATCGCTGTGTGGTAGGGTGTGTTACGGGTGTGAGCTGTGGTGTGTTTGCGCAGGCCCATACCATGTGGTAGAGCATTGCGCATTGATCGCAGTGTGGGAATTTATAGGAATACAGCGCAGGGTGTATGGCGTGGTAGAGACATCTAATGGCCCTTAAGCAATGGCTCATACCCCCGTAAACGCGGCCTCCCCATTACGACGACAGCAGAGGAGTGAAATTGAACGCTGGAATTATTAGCGGCAACGCTGCCAGCTGTGAAAGCAGACAACGATGACCGCGGGAGCAATGGAACGAGCGCGTGCCCACAAACTGTGCAATTAAAACCCGACTTTTAGGCAACGTATGATGAACTGAGAGGGACCTTATCGACAGACATAGAATACATCAAAGTCGCTTTTAATGAGCACTATCAGGCGCTGTTCGCGTTTCATACAGTAGATGTGACCGCATTTAAGGAAGAGTTTCTGCAGGTTCTACCTCGACTGGAGGATAAAAGAAAAGAGAGACTGGAACTGGTGATAACGTAAACCGAAGTTGAGCACGCAATAGATAACTTAAACCCTGGAAAATTGCCTGGACCAGATGGCTTTAGCGCCGCATTTTACAAAGAGTTCAAGAACGAAATTAGCCCTGTTTTGACTGTAATCTTTAACGAGGCCTACAAATTAAACACGTTGCCTCCATCCTATGGGTTGTCCCACACGGTCCTCATTCCTAAAACTGATGATATAGAGAAATTAAGACAGGTTACAGCATACCGTCCCATAGCACTCACCAATGTAGAGTATAAAATCTTTATGAAGATATTGGCACGAAGATTGCAGACGGTGATACAGGACATAGTCGGGCCTCACCAGACATGTCGGATAAAGGGGCGCTGCATCGTTACAAATATTCACAAAGCACGCAGTCTACTTGAATGCTGTTGTGTTGGATTATAAGACGGAAGAAAATGCTACTTGTCTACTTCTATTAGATTCTTAGAAAAAATACGTCTTTGGCGTTACACTTGATAACGACGCGGGCGGTCAAAGGTTTTCATTTTCGCTCGAATCTGCGCGAGCACGCTTTCGAGTTTCAGAAGTTTCGTTATCGCGTAGTGCTGCGCTGGTGTTACTGGCTCGCTAGGGAGCCTACATGCAACTCCGTTTTAAAACGGCGCTTGTATGTAGGCTCCCTATGGCTCGCTAAACTCGCACTTGAGTTTGCTAGCAGCTTGAAAGCCGCGACGGCACGTCCAGACGGTGACCAGCTTCGTTGCCCGACGTCGCATTGCTGGAGTCCTCGCTGCTTTCGCGCTCGGAAGAGCCGGTGTCGCAACGACGCAACGACGCCGGCAGCGCGAGCCCTCAGCAGCATGTCACGCTCATCGGAGCTTTAATCGCAAAAATCGAGCCCAGCATCGCGAGCCAATGTGTCGTTGTCAGGGTCGTCAACTAGCTGGTTCATTGCGACGAGCGTCGACGATCATCGTGTTCACAATTCGGCGCGCGCTTTACCTTTCTCTATGGTGGCTAGCCACCATACCTCCGTTTTCGCACTGCCGTCGGCTTCGTCTTGGCTCTGTTCCTGGCCACGAGTTTGCGCTTTCCGCAAAAAAAAACAAAAAAAAACACCGCATATCCACGGGGTGAATGATGATGAGTGGGCGAAGCTCCGGAGGGAATCATCGGTAAACCGTGAATCTTCCGTGTAATTCGCCCAGTCTCGCCGCACTAAATCGAACGATTGACTTCCAGCAATGACACGTCATTCCTATTTTATAACAGCGCCCTTCATTATAATTGCATCTTTAAGGGGACGCTAGCACAAACGCGTTAGAAACGTGCAGAACTCTCTAGTAAGGGGGAGAGGGCACAGCGTCTTACTCAGCCGTTTACACATGCCGGAACGTGCACCGCGTTGGCCGACGTCATCACATGACTGCTGAGAGAGTATAACCCCCGTATTCAAAACGATCCTCGACTTGAACTAGACTTTCCACCGTCTTCAACGCGTTTCGAACGCGCTGCCCAAGGCGGTGGCAAGTCAAGTTCAAGTCGAGGAGTGTTTATGAATACGGGGGTAAGGCGGAGAGGCCACAGCATCTTACACCAGCTTCTTACACGAGCCGTAACGCGCTAGCACAAACGCGTTAGAAACGCGCAGTCTTTCGTTAATGTTGAGTATTTGTTCTCAGCGTGGTGCGTGTGGCCACGAAGAGGTTAGCGCCGCGCGTTGGGAAGCGAGGGGTCCCTGGTTCGAGTCCACGCTACGGACACAACTTTCGGAATTTTTTTTTTCATAAAAGTAGACGTGGCTACTTACTACTACTACATACTACAGAGGAAGGACAGACCCACACCCTAAGAGCTTCGCCCTTAAAAAAAAAATCACAGCATATCCACGGGGTGAATGATGATGAGTGGGCGAAGCTCCGGAGGGAATCATCAGATCTCCCGCTTAAGGGGACGCTAGCACAAACGCGTTAGAAACGTGCAGTACTCTCTAGTAAGGGGGAGCGGCCACAGCGTCTTACGCAGCCATTTACACATGCCGGAACATGCACTGCGTTTGCCGACGCCATCACATGACTGCCGAGAGAGTGTACCCCCCGTATTCATAAACGCTCCTCGACTTGAACTTGACTTGCCACCGCTTTGGGCAGCGCGTTCGAAACGCGTTGAAGGTAAGGCGGAGAGGCCACAGCGTCTTACACCAGCTTCTTACACGGGCCGTAACGCGCTAGCACAAACTCGTTAAAAACGCGGTAGAAACGCGGCCTTTCGTTAATGTTGGGTATTTATTGCCATCGTGGTGCGTGTGTCCATGTCCGCTTCGAGGCGTAGTGGGCTAACGCCGCGCGCTCGGAAGCGAGGGGTCCCTGGTTCGATTCCGCGCTACGGACACAACTTCGGAATTTTTTTTCTCATTTTTCTCAGACTGGTTACACACTACTACTACGACGACGACGACGGGGACGAACGGGTGCCGCTATAAGGAGCTTCGCCCCTAAAAAAGAAGCGTAGCGCCGTCTACGGGCGCCGTTTTACTCGTCGGCGGCACAACGTCACTATACGGCCATGACGTCACCACTCCTCGCTCGGCGGGCGATTTGAATTGCGTTGGAGGTACGCGGACGCTTCAAACGCAATTTTCTCTTCAAATAAATCTTTTCTTGGCACAAAACAACCGTTTCGAGGTTTCTGGTTTGATATTTTAACAGTCCACGTTGAAATAATATTTGCCTGCTAATCGATGTTGAAAGAAGGTGGCGCTATGTCGACGTGGACGCTTATTTTTTACACCAAAGTTCTCTGCTTAGCACACTTTAGGAGGTATTTACTTAATGCATTATGTTGCACTACGAGTTAAGGGTGGTGCTTCCCTTACCGCCGCGCCTTGCCCGTACGCGGGGAGCCAGCTTCGAGCGAATTTTACATCGATAGCTGTATGTGGCTAGGCGAGACGAAAAACCGTGCGTCCCATGTTTCATTAAACGTCTCCAGAAGTGCTCAGGGCTCACCGGTGCTCTGGGCCTCTCGCTATTATACAGTCTTTTACGGTTCTGCCAGTTTCGTCAACGTATTCTCATCAAGAATGAGCAGGAAAACGCTCGCACGACCACCTGAACAAGGTCAGCCGTCTACTTCATCGCTCATGTTTAGGCAACGTGACTTTGGCAGCTCGGACCAGCTCCATTCCCGGGAGAGCTCAACGCCCGAAGCCATGAACTCCGACAACGAATACACCGTGGTCATGGGCCGTCGTATGAAGAAGAGGATGCGCCAGATGTCTAGTGAGCAGACTTCATCTAACGAGTGGGAGCAGCAGTCTTTCATGGTCTCTTACGTGCCGCTTACGGCGTCACACAACCTGAACTCCTTAAGTAGGCAGTTTTTATATGAATATTTTGAAAGTGTGGCCCCTGGTCAAGTCAACGAAATCCGGATCAACTCTCGAAAAAACATCCTGATGGTAGATGCCAAGAGTTCAACTATAATAGAGAAGTTAAAGACTATTCCAACATTAAGCGGAATTCCCGTCCGTTCCTTTTTTACTTACGGGAAGGAGTCAACGACTGGTGTAATTTCTGATATCGACCTTGACATCAAGAATGTTGACCTCAGGAAATTACTGAGTTCATCGGTGCAGATTCTTGAGATTCACCGCTTGGGGAACTCCCGGTGCATCAAACTAGTATTTGCTTCGTCAACTTTGCCAATGACTGTCAAAGTAGGGTACGTGATACACCACGTCCGACCATTCATCCCGACGCCTCTGCAGTGTCGGAAATGTCTCAAGATTGGTCACGTAAGCGCTGTGTGCAGAAATCAAGTGACCTGCCAGCGTTGCGGTGGGCAACATAATACCGCCGACTGTGATGCACCTTCATTGAAATGTCCCAACTGTCCTGGCTCTCACGAAGCAACGTCGAAGGATTGCCCGAAGATGCAGCAGGAAGTTCGTATTCTCCGGAAAATGGCAAAAAACAAGTCTTCCCATAGACAGGCTGCTCAATCCGTTCGCCGAGACAGACAACGCTCGCATAAGAAGCGCCATCCAATGACTTCAGGAGAACTGGATTGTGGGCCGCAGGGGCCTCGACAACCTCTGCCTTTGCCGGCATCGAGGACGGTAACCGCGCCTACAGCCAATTCAGGATCTCCGAGAGCACAGGGCGCACATTCGTTGCCCCTGGGTGGCACAGACACGGAGTGGCCTTCGCTACCCAGTAGATCCAAGCCCACGATACCATGCCGTAGTGTTCCTCTACGTCAAGAAGTGGATTATAGGGCTAGTAAAGCCGATAACCCTATAGGCAAGCAAGGAGCTGAAAATAATGACCAAGAAAGCGTTGAAAAAATGCTGAAATGCCTGCTAGAATCAATGCGCGTGATTCTCCGTGGTCTCCAGACTCCGGCCGCTAAAAGCGCCGTGCATGTCCTCGCCGTACTGAAGCAGCTGATCGCTGCTCTTTACATAATTTAATTACCTTGCTTGGCACCTGTGGTGCTCACGCAGGAGAAGCCCATACACAAGCTTCTTCGCGGCGAGTTTTTGTGAACTTTCAATTGTATTCGTGACTCCGTCCACGCTCTGGAAGGTAGATGACACGTTTAAGGACCTTTTTGGACTTTGTTGATAGCCATGAGGATGCTGAACTTGCCTTTACCGTTGTACATCCTTCTTCTATGTCATCATCACCCCTCATCCAGCCTTTATGTCCCCGTTCCCCCCTCCCCCTGTGCAGAGTAGCAGGCTAGAGCATGCTAGCTCAGGCCGACCTCTCTGCCTTCCTTCAAATAAATTATCTCTCTCTCTCTCCATTGGCTGTGCCGTCAGTTACGTCCACGGTGGAAGAATATTTAGGTGTTGACACTGCGCGCGAGCGAGCGTCCAGATTATGTTCGGCCGCGCGCGGGCGCACCGAGTAGCTCTGCTGCGAGCAGATAGAGGGCGCCGCGGCCAGCGGTCCCAGCTTAGCGGCGCCGGCGGCTTGGCATTCCTCTGCCTCCGCTAAATTTTCGTTCATAGTGGAGTGAGTAAATCTCAAAGCGCGAAAAAAAAATCCTTATTTCACATTAAAGTGATAAGTGTACCAGGCTTCGCTAACATGAAGGTTCCTTGTACAGGGCGTGGATGACGTGAACACGGATCAATCGGGCAGCCCTCAAAGCCCACTGAAGTTACCCTCGTGCGCGCAATATGTTTCCTCCGGTCTAGCCGTTCATCCAAGCATAAAAAAAATGAAAGTGTTAGCCCACGTGCTACCCCTCAATCAGAAGAAAATAGTGACTGCACCAGAAAATGTATTTCATGCTTATCGCTGCTTCCATTCACACTCAGAAAACCATTCAATCATCGTTGCGCGAATTCAATGTGGCCGCGATATAAATTAAGAAATGAAACGGCGCAAGTTTCCGATATACAATGCACTAGAGCAAAGTGGCTGTTCATGGCTAGAACTTAAGATGAGAATGCACATCAGCTGTGTAAAAACTCTTTCAAATGGGAATTTATTAGGTGGGACGAAGGCAGGCGTCTATCTTGAATTAGAGCATCAATACCACTGTTTACTGATGAAAACCTGAGCAAATGCCTTTTTTTATTCCAATTGCACTTAATATAGACCGTGTATATTATTCATTGGGCTTTCGTCCATTGAGGACTGAGTGGCTCTTGCAAGATCTAAAAAAAGAGGTGACTTTCTTTTTTCTTAAATTGCATATGAGAATGTGCCAATGTAAGCGTGTTTGACAATGCATGCTACAGCCTGTCCACAAGTACACTTACACCCACCACACAATAATCCCATAGACCTTTTATTTATTTTTTTGCAAAGGCACAATACGAAAAAAACTTGTGCATGAAGCAGCTCGATAATTTTAATAGGTGATAACCATCCCAGAAGCTTGCGGTCTCATACACTCCCACAATGGAAAAATGTATAAAAACATGCAAGCGTGTAATATACACCGCACGCGCATTGTAAAAAAAAATTCAGTAGCCAGGATGGAACAAATTTGAAAATCAGGCACACATCTGCACAGAAAACAGCAGTATTTTACAGGGTGCACAAATATTTCAAAATATGCAAATGTCACGTAGCTGGACAGAACCATAGTAATGTTGTTGCCGTCCCTTGGAGATACTCGGTTATTTTTTACATTCCGCCGAATTAGATAATTAGTCGTATTTATTGATCAACTTCTCAATTATTATAATTAGATTAAAAGTGTCAATGAGAAAATTGTAGAGCAACATGAAAGACTCCCGATACAGCTTTGTATTGCTCAATACGCGCTACGTAGAAGTGTTTTTCCGAGCATGAAAGAAGCTCACGAATACACGCAAAGTGCCTCGAGTGGCCAGTCGCGCGG
This sequence comes from Dermacentor silvarum, assembly GCF_013339745.2. Classification (NCBI taxonomy): domain Eukaryota; kingdom Metazoa; phylum Arthropoda; class Arachnida; order Ixodida; family Ixodidae; genus Dermacentor; species Dermacentor silvarum. The sequence continues at coordinate 124,439,260 of NC_051163.1, read as the reverse complement.
CAATATTGCTGTATTCGCGGGTTTCGTTTACGCTCGGAAAACACTTTTATGTATCACGTATTGAGCAACAGAAAGTTATATTGGGAGTTTTCCACGCTGCTGTACAATTCTCTTGTTCATACGTTTTATCCAATTATAGCATTAAAAGAGTTGATTAATAAATTAAGAAAATAATTATGTAATTAAGCGGAATAAAAAATAATCTGAGTATCTCCAAGCGACGGCAGACAACATTACCTTGGTTCTGTCCAGCTACGTGACATTTACATATTTTCCAATCTTGGTGCATGATAGTAAACCACCCAGTATATATCTTTTACATGCAGCAAAGTTTGCACAAACTACTGCGGCACACAGGAGGTTCTCTCTTCCGCAGCGGCTTTCGAGGTTTATTTGACCGTGTGAGGTTCTTTGGACAGTTTGGAAATAAGGTGGGAATCCTTTTATCGAGCGCTCCGCGTAATATTGCCACGTGTCTAGCGCGGCGATGACGATGGCATAAGACACATCGGCACTTATGAAAAACATAGCAAGAAGAAGAAGCAGTGACTAGCGCGCGCTATTTTAAAACCGTCCGTTCTTGTTACTGCCTCTGCCGACAAGTGCGTTTCGTTTGTCCCTCGAGCTTTCGACGTCGTGACAATATGCCATCGATATCGTATCCTCTGAAAAATGGCAGGTGCAGCCAGGTCGGTAGGCGTTAGAGTTCGGTCTGCCCTCAGATTTGCACGGCGTCACTGCTCTAGACGACCGCTGTCGGACGGCGCTTTGAATAAAGGCACACGCTCCGCACAAGTCGGGTATCCAGAATTGCAGTTCGGAACGAAGCACTTTCTAGCCATTTCAAACGCCCCTCAGAAGGCCGTTGCCACCTTCGTCGAGGGCCCGTGGCGACAATACCCAATCACAAGCTCATGAAACAAACGCGATCTAAAATCGTACCTTCAAAACAGCGCAACCGCACATGCAAGCAGGAAGACGAAGCAGCGGCAGCACGCGCCTTGCCGCCGAGGCTGGGACCGCATACCGCAGCGCCCTCTACGACGGCGCCGAACCAGCTGCAACCAAGCCGAACATAATCTGGACGCGAGCGAGCGGCGCTTTCGCGCGTGTTGGGGGGAGAGTGTCAGCACCTCTCCTTATTCTTACACCGTGGTTACGTCGTTCTCTCCCGCCGAAACTCTCGCCGAAAGCGGGCGTTGGCCCCAGCTAACGCGTTCCCGCCATTGCCACGTTGACAATGCTCTGCCCGCAACGCCGCTTCATCGGCTCGTTCTTGTCGCATGCGTTCGTTATCTCGAGTTAGCTCGGCGTCGTGGTTAGCAGCATCCGGCCGCCATTGGCGCTTGCGTTCCACTAGGAACACAAACATGTAACCAATAGTTGAGAAACGCTTCAATACAGCGTCGGGATTAAGCCACTGCTAAACACCGGGCCCGCACGTTTCAGCTTCGCTGGTTAACCAGCTGTACGGAGTGCCCGGGCGGGGTTTTCATTACCACCGCGAAAGACCACACTACCTAGGGGATCGGCGCACGAAAACAGTTAGACAGCCTCAAAGAATACCAGTTTGTTGCCAAAGATTCGTAAACGCATTAGCAAGCACCAGCGCTAACTTCCACTCATTTTATTGCGATAGCAATTATATGCACACTCAAAAGCAGATTTCTGCCGTCGGCGTCGCCGTCGCCGTCGCCGTGAGGTTCCGTATGACGTCATTTGGAGATGAAATCGTCGCCGATGATAAGTGGTTCTTGAGGGAAAGGGAAAGGTTGGCGCTATCTTCTGCAGCCGCGCGCCGAACGCTGTATGTGCGAGTGAAAGGGCGCGAGGGGCGCGTCTTTCACGGGGAGTGAACGCACGGCGGAGAACAAACGCGCGTTCTGCGCCGGCTGCAGAAGTAGGCGTCTCTTTTCTCCTTTACAATCACCATATATGTAGAGCAAACGCGCCTTCTTCAGACGCGCGAGAGGCCGTGGGGGAGGGGGAGGGAGGGGGAGGGAAGGGAGGCGACGTTTAACTGCGGCACCAAGTGCCTATTTATATCAGAGGCTCCAGCAACAGTCACCAACGCCGCACGCATTTTGAGCTAACGCGGGCAAAACGCCGATGGCGTCGACAACAGTTCTGCGTGTTGTTGCTACCAAAGCCGCTCACCTTACTTCGTATGACATTGCTGTGTTGCTATCGCATTCATTGCTTCGCCCTTAGGGCAAAACTGTGACATTTTTTTCCGTAAGAACCGCTCATGAATAACATATAAATGGAAAGATGGGAATGTTACACCGTGCGGTGTCATGAGAGTGAGCAATTCCCTACTTCAGCACTTGCTGTCGGAGCGAAATCAGTCGGAGCGAAATCAGCGTGCGTGTTTGTTAGCTTATGTGTCCGTATGACGTTCGCGCTGCCTATAACCATAGGATCGCGCCAACTAGCCTGAACCCGGAGCTTGTCAACGAATCGGTGTGGGGGTTTTGCCAGAGACACGGTGAAATTCGAAGTTCTTCGTTGCGTGAGATGCACGAGCAAGAAAAATCATCTGCAATGAGGAACACCTATTTCGCCTTGCTGTGGTGTTGGAACTGTATGGATGTATATGCAGTGTTTTTTCAACTATGCAGAAGTTTTTTAATGAGTGTTGCAGATAACATAAATTTATTCTTCGAGCAGGATTACTCGAGGCGGCGCACATTCAAGTTCCACTAGAACTGCCATATGCATGATCGACTAATTAGCCGAAACTTTACTAATAAAGATTATAAGTAGTTAAGTTGCGGCACATATTGCAGTTTACGCATTATAGCCAATGATTTTCCAAGTCATATGAACTGGAAATGAATTTTGACGATGGCACTTCGAAAGGAATTTTTGACGATGTCAAGTGCCTCGCTGACATCGGGGTACGCACCTGCGACCAGCCTGGTGTTTCCTCCATGCTGTTTGTGCCATCCTGAAGAACACCTCACCAATGCTGGACTTCCGGAACCAATGAGATCTACTACCGCCTGCTCTAAAACAAGTTGGTATTTTTTCCCTGTTGTAGAAGAATCGCAGCAACTGCGTAAACATCTATGCTGATGGATCGATCAGATCAACCATTCCTGGCGGCGCTGTGTTGGTTCCAGCAAGAGGATTAACACTGCTATTCAAGACGTCTTATGTCACGAGGTATACGGCTGCAGAACTCATAGTTTAGTGCAGTAAACTTCAATTTATTGACACGGTGGGTCGTGGTAGATGGGTCATGCTTTCATATTCAAAACTGACTTTACCGTACAAGCAGTTAGTTCTCCGATGTGTATCTCACAAACAGCTGACGTACGAAATTTTAAAAGTGCAGCACGATGTCAAACAAAGATCGCTGCGAAATTATTTTCTATATGTTACCTAGCACTTGCCGGATCAGTGGAAATGATCATGGCGAAAAAAATTGTAGGACAATTAGGCTTCGCCTTTATGAGTGGAACGCAGTAGCATTCAAAGATGCCTGACTGCTTCTCACGTTTCCTGGCAGCTGTAGCTTGTGTAACCGTAGTGTTTACCGGAAAACACTGGCGGAGAATGCTATGCACGAAGGTGCGCTTTCTGATAGAAACGCGGCCTCTCGCGTGGGCCGATCCCGGAGGTTGTGCACAGTCGCGCCAATAAAATGACACGATTTTCAGGTTTCTGTTAATGTTTCGCACTTTTAATATTTCAGTCTGAGAAGATATATCATAAAAGGCATGCGCTGTCCGTGTTTTGTTTCATGACACTTGTCTGTGGGCTGTCATTCCCAAAATTCCATGGAATAACTTTGTCAAGAAATTACGACGACATGCGCGCGTGACCTAGCCTCGCAGCCAATGAGAAATTTCGCTGCTAAAGGCGCCGGAGGCATTTTCGCTCCATGAGCCATTGGACGATTGCGCATCCAATATTTCACTGAAGTCAGCGACATACCCAGTGGCCTCAAAGGCACACGTGCAGTGGCTCTAGGGTCGCGAACCACAGTTGGTGTCGAAGGGCTTGATCGAAGAGCCTCACATAGAGAGTCGCCCATACCCAGTGACTTCATGCGCACACCGGTCCACATGACGAGACTATAGACCTTCCGGATGTGCCCACGCAAACGGCCTGATGCTTAACAGATAACAGGTACAGACATCTGGCCTGAAGTCGAAAGGAACACTTCAGATTAAAATGAAATTGTGGTGACTAACGTCAGGAAACAGCCCTCTTGGTTAAGAATGATGCTGTACTGGAGGGCTCTGGATTAATTTCGATAATCTGGTGTTCCTCTTTGTGCAGCTAAAACATGGAACATGAGCGTTTTAATGCATTCTCTTTATTCGGGTACTTAACCCACTCCCCGGAGGCTGTGTAATCTTTTATCTCACCATTTTCACGTCTATGTGGGCCGCTGGGTAGTCAGTGGTCGGATGGGTAGCGCATCGCGCTACTGTGCTGACGTAACAGGATTCGAAACCAACCATCGGACCAACTAGGGCCACTGAGTATGTGGCATTGTGTGCATGTACATACATCCTGCTCTTCAACGAATCTCTTTCACGCCGACATGGTAACTATGGGCGCGTGACTGGGTAGGTACGGCTGTTGAAAAAGACTATTTGACGCCGACTTGGAGTACTGGGTATTTGCCACTCGGTCTGTGCTGGTCGGCAATGAACCTTTTTCAAGTCAACTTCGGTGACCGGGTATATTCCAGAAGGTTTGTGTCACTCGTCAATGAAGGTCGTTGACCCCAACTTGGGTAACTAGATATGTCCCACTGTGAATGTGCAGCTCTCCTATGAAAGAAAAGACCCCTTAAATTTATCCAATTCTGAGCGTAATCGAACCCACGTGACAGGGGCTCCTCAAGGACTGCAACCCCATGAATTACCAGGCTGCGGCACAAGGGAACTGGGTATGCGGCGCTTTTCAATGAACGCCTTTCACGCCAACGCTTAAGAGGACAGTAATGGGAAAAATATTTTTTTCTCTATCAGTAGATAGCGAAAGAGAAACAGTGCCGTTTCCCCCCGGCACACTGGTCGCTAAGCAGACGGCAAGCGACAGCATGGCACTTGTTGCAAACAGAAACATATCCGAACTATCCAGAACTTTACACCGATAGATGCAGATCCTGTCAAGAAAGGGCGGATTTACAACACGTGGTTTGGGCTTGTCCTGGGACACCCATACAGAATAAAACACACAAGACCAGAGAGCAGTGGGAGACCGCGCTGCTCAGCTCTGCACCGGAAGACCAAATTAAGGCCGCAGATGCCGCCAGAGCCCAAGGGCTCGAGGCCGTCATCTAGGTGGAGATCTGGATCGAGTTCTGGATAGTAACGGTGGTAGGCCACCGGGTTCGGATATGTTTCTGTTTGCAACACGCGCCTTGCTGTCGCTTGCCGTCTGCTTAGCGAGGAGTGTGCCGGGGGGAAACGGCACTGTTTCTCTTTCTCTATCTACTGATAGAGAAAAAAATATTTTTCCCATTACTGTCCTCTTAAGCGTTGGCGTGAAAGGCGTTCATTGAAAAGCGCCGCTTACCCAGTTCCCTTGTGCCGCAGCCTGGTAATGCATCGGGTTGCAGTCCTTGAGGAGGAAAGTTTATTCCTCCTCCTCCTCCTCTATCAGTAGATTACCCCTCGACAATACCGAAAAAAAACCACTGTTACCGCGAGAAGCCGCTTGGTAAGCCAGGATGAAACGAAAAACACAGAGGGGAGGGGCGACGCCACCTTGAAGTCCTGCACCAGGTCACCGTGACGTCAAGAATATTGACAGCGTTTTCTAGGTCTCAGGTAATTCTGAGACCTGGGCAGGCCGTAGTGGATGGCTCCGGATTAATTTTGACCAGTGCTAGCACACGGGCGTTTTTGCATTTCGCCTCCATCGAAATGAGGCCGCCGCGGCCGGGATTCAATCCCGCGATCTCGTGCTCAGCAGCGCAACGCCTTAGCTGACGGAGCCACCGCGGCGGGTCTCTTCTAATATGACGTATTGAAGTGCAATTAACGACAGCAGAGTTTTCGATGAATGCTTTATCGGTCTAAGTTGATTTATCGTTTTGCTTTATAGTGTCCCGTTAATCAGGCTGCTCCATGAATGCACTAGGTATGTCGCGCTCCTCAATTAACCTCTCGCTGACTTGCGTCACTGAGTATGTGCCGCCGATTGTGCGGCAGGTGAGGGCACAATTCTCAGCGTTCGCAGCTGTACCGGCGCACCACGCTTCTCGTCTGGGAGGAAATCCGCCCTGACCAGTAAGAACTCTTCCTCAACAGCGAAGCTTTCATTGTAAGCAAACCTGCATGGGTTTCCTTTGTAGCTTCGTACGCCATTTGAGTGGATCACTATTTTCAGTTTTCGTGACACTTCCTCCGCCAATCGAGCCAAGACCAACTAGCACTTTGAGATCGTCTCCGCGTGATAATTAAGGAGATGATTTGCATACTATGGCATGCAACCGCAGCGGGGAATAGGCCAAGAAGCATTTGCGCGTGTTGATTCTAATTATGAAGATTTCCATATGACACATACACACAGAGGGGGATCGGCCAAGAAGCCATCCCCTCACACTGTTAAAGCAAATAAGAAGAAATTAAGAAATACAAGCCAATCCAAGACTTCTCGTATTGCGTAGCGCGGGTCCGAGAGCGCACACGAGCACCCCAGTTTCCTTTACACCATTTACGCAGGAATTCAATGAGACATTTTATACCATTTCATTACCGGCTTTCACGGAAGCTTCGCGTCACACAGATTACAATATGTGCCGTGAATCTGCAATATGATGGCCTTCATTTGATATGTTGTTCTGGCAGTATTTTGTGACAGTTTTCTACTTCTGTCAGTCTTTTGCGGCAAAGCTTTCGTTTCATACCTCACAGGTATTTGACGTGACCGGTCTGGTCGTCATCTCACATGGATGACAGGACACAATCTGGAGTTCAATGCAAAGTGGGCTAAAAGGTATTTGCTGAAGTATTATTCGATTGTCTCGCTATGCCAGGCCGCTCGAAATTCTGTAAATACTTTCTTTTTCATGGACAGTAGATACACTTCAACAATGCGGATGGTATTGCAAGACAGAACATAAGGGGCTCGGAGGCTCAATTTAACGTCACTCATTGGAATTTCTGTGCAGTCCGAAATGTCTAATAGATCGTGTTAGAATTGCACAATATTCGTATGTTCCTGGCCATGTACCAGCTATAGACCGCTTTTTCGAGGGCGCCGCTATTTTGTAATCACAGCGCCGTCTATCATTAGGCGCAATGCTATAGTATACGGCTTCGCACTGGACGGTGCACACCGAACTTGCTGTTGACGATGAGTGGCGAGTGTTCGCTTTTCCGTGAGAGATCTCAACAAGTTTTTGCGATTGGAAAACTTCTTCGCGTGTCGTTAGTAAGAATTTAGCTTCCATATATGCGCAATTGGCTTCCATATACCCGCGTAACCAAAAAGTACAGGAGGAATACGTACATATCTTGGGAAATATCTACAGATTCCACAGCTACATTGGTTCTCCACAAGAAAAGTAGCAAATTACCTATTAAGAAAGGGGTCAGGGAAGGAGAGACAAGCTCTCCAATTCTATTCACTGCATGCTTAGAAGTATTCTAGGGAAGGCTTAGGAGTGAGGATCAACGATGAATATCTCAGCAGCTTTCGATTTGCAAATGACATTGTCCTTTTCAGCAACAATAAGGACGAATTACAACAAATGATTAAGGGCCTTAACCGATATAGTGTAAGAGTGGGGTTGAAAATTATTATGCCGAAGACAAAGATAATGTTCAATAGCCGGGCAAAGGAACAAGAATTCAGGATCACCAGTCAGCCTCTAGAGTGTGTAAATGAGCACGTTTATCTTCGTCAATTTCTCACAGGGAACCCTCATCATAAGAAGGAAATTTACTGAATAATAAAATTAGGCTGGAGTAATTACGGCTGGGAGCTTATCACAGTCGTTGAAAACAAAAGTGTACAATCATTGCATTCTACCGGTGCTAACATATGGGGCAGAAACTTGGAGGTTAACAAAGAAGCTAGAGAACAAGTTAAAGACCAGCGATGTAATGCCACATGTTAGGCCTAACGTTAAGAAACACGAAGACAGCGGTGTGGGTCAGAAAGCAAACAGGGATAGCCGATATTCTAATTGACATTAGGAGGGGAAAATGGAGCTGGGCAGGCCATGTAATGCGTAGGATGGATAACGGGTGGACCATTAGAGTTGCAGAATGGATACCAAGAGAATGGAAGCGAAGTCAAGAACGGCAGAAAACTAGGTGGGTGATGAAGTTAAAAAAGTTACGGGTGCAAGTTGGAATTAGCTAGCGCAAGACAGGCGTAATCGGAGATCGCAGAGAGAGACCTTCGTCCTGCCGTGGTCATAAATGTAGGCTGATGATGAAATAGCCGCAATGAAACGGGCATAGAGGCGCTGCCACAGCGTCGCTCACGATTGGAATAGGATGCGAGTCAAGTCTGAACATAGTTGACATGTAACATTTTGCAACGTAGCATTATTGTGTGTCTAGCCATGAATTTTATTACGATATCACTCAGGTGAAAACAATCATTGGTGTGTCCGTGTGCCATTAGGTGTGCCGCACAAGCGCACTTACCAATCAAGGTAATCAGCGAAGTTCCGAGGAAACCAGTTCTGCAAGCTTTCATGCTACTTAAGTTTTCAAGCGAAGCTTGTATTAGCTCACTAGTGTCGGTGGCGTTGTAGTCAAGCAAACAGTCACGTGTGGCGCATACCCGCATTGGTTATACGGGTTTGAACCATGGGTATTCGGGTATGAGCCAGGGTCAAAGAAGATGTAAAGAAAGGAAGAAAGAAGGAAGAAAAGAAAGAGCAGGTGCGGGGAAAGCTGCGCTGACACGTGAAGGGCCACCAATCAGCGCCGTTTGGTGTGTCGCGGGGAGGAAACGGCAAGGAAATAGAGTTGGCGCGCGCTCCGCCGGGCTTACGTCGCCTCCGATCAGCCTTGGCGTCCAGATGGAAAGGCCGCGCGTGGTGCATTACACCGAGGAGCAGGCTGCATTTGAGCAATGGTGTCGCAAACTCGCTCGGGAAAGGGCTCGTAGTCGACGAGCCGATTCTAGCGTGAGGGCTTCCGAAGCCCCGGCGAAACGTCAGCAATGAGCCGCGGACCCGGAGTTGCGGGAGCGCGATGTTGAGACCAAACGTCAGCAAAGAGCTGTCGACCTCGAGTTGCGCGACCGCATGTGTTGAGGCCAGACGTCAGCGTCGTCTTGCCCTCCAGGAACACGATAACGGTGGTGCACGCCTCGGCAACGCTAGCACCAACTTCCCCGCTGCGACGGCAAGGTTGAACGCGAGTTTCTCAGCCGGAACTTCGGAGACAGCTACAGTGCGTGTGACCGGTTCGAGATCAATGTAGTACTCGTCAGCGCAATTCGTTCTGACGAACACAGAAGAAACACACGACAAGCTTCGCTTACCCCCATTTCCTCGGCAGAGGAGGGGCTGCTGATTTTTGGGGGGTTACGATTTTCTAAGCATTGTTTACCTCGCACCCGCGCATCAAGCTTAACAAAATAAAGAACTGTGAAATAACTCGACCGGAAGGGCCCTTAACCACCTCAGATATTTTTTGAACATTTCAAGTAAACACGCGCCTCGAGTTCAGAATGCCGTCACGATCAACGATGCCAAACGCTGCAGCGCTACGCGCCGCCGACGCGCCACACACACACACACACACACACACACAAAAAGAATGCCGTCCTCCTCTCCTGGCCTTTCCGGTATCCACAGCGGTCGTCACGATGTCAGCAGGGTACATCTGGTAATGTAAATAGCGGAAACGATGTCTATTGGTCGAACAGGAACATACGACTTCCGGTTTGTCTGCTGGCAGGTACGCGCGCTCCCTGCTCTTCCTCGTCGCTTGTGCGCCCTTGCGAATCTTATAAATAATTACAGCCCGAAGCGAAAGTGCCAAATGAGTCACGTTCCAACACAGTCGTGCTTAGCGGTCTGATTAGCTGCACGAACAGAGTGCGACAGTGTTGGCCTTTCCAGACGTGCGCGCAACACGGGGTCTATAGCGGCACGCTTCGCATGAACAGGGGCCGGCGCCGCAGCAACAACGGGTAGCCGAGAAGCGCCGAGTCCACGTGCCCGTTACCAGCACGGTAACTCGCCGCTTGCCGTTTGCCATTCGTGGGCCGCCGTTCGACGGTGGTTTTCCTCGTGGAACGGCGAGACTTCCTTGCAGTAGAGAGGATGAGGCCGGAACCCATGTGTTCGGCAGCCTCACCGCCACCGTCGCCTATCGCTCGCCAGCGCCGATATCGTCGCTAGCCCTTTTCCGATTGACTTCAAAGCTAAAACGGGCGGCGCTTCGGAATGAATTACCGACGGTTACAAGCCGCAATATTTTCGTACCGTTGTTATCGCTCTACGCAATAATTGTACACAAAGAATAAAATACGCTTACGCTGCTGTCACAATGTGTGATCCCGAGGTGAAGGCCCTGTCAGGAGGCATTGTTGCCTCCTTTTGCCACGCCTCGTGGACATACTGTACCATCTATGTATGTCCAAATAAACTGAAATTAATTGAATTGAATTAGCGGCACCGGTCGGCTGCGATGCGAGCACAGCCGAGCCGGTCGTCTCCCTTTTGTAGCTGTACACTGCAGCTGAGCTCAATAAGTATCGGACCTCTCGTTCATGTTTAACCTTTGACAGTGGATATCGTTCTTCATAAAATGTATGTACAATTTACGCATAACTTTATCTGGGGAAAATTATTTTGCTTGGAACAGAAGCTGCAGCCGATGTTTTCGTCGCGGGTGGCGGAGGCGCGCAGCTTCGCTGTCGTCGATTGGCCCGTTGATCGTGCGGCGAATTGCCGAACTGCCGGCTACTTTGGACAGCTCTTGCGCGGCAGACGTTCTATACGGCACTGGAGACCGGTTCGCCGTAGGTATGTTTGCCGCTAGCGTGGACGTGCCTTAACCGGAAGTGGACAAGTGTTTTGAGGAGCTCGTTGGCGATGACGTATGTCACGTGATATACGGAGCAGCACTCTGCGAGGAGGAGAAACCAGCCGACGAGGAGAGCAGCGAAGGAAAGAGCGAAACGAGGAAGGGCCGTGTTTCGATCATCAAATGCGTGTAACTCCGCTATTACGGCACCATTTCGAAAAATTGTCGCGGCTACGTGTTCGTTGTATAGACTCGTGCACAACTGCAACACCACAACTAAATTTCGACCTCTGGGTGGTTTAGGGGCCCTTTAACATAAAGTACTCGACAAAACAACCTGGTGACAGTGGTCTCAAATATGCCGCGATCAACCAGCCACATGCGACGCGCTTGAATAAATATGCATACTTTTAGGCCTCGAGTGGTGCCTGTGCGAGGGCACCTCGCCGACTCGCGAGAGCTGAATTGAATAACTTACTCTCTGCAACAGCATCTTTATTTTCCGAAGTAATACAGCACGCTATGAGCGGCATCGGCAAGATAGCTTGCCGGAAGCACGGGAAAACCCATGTGAACTAGGTGCGGTTGGTCCACGGTAGGCATGGCTTTTGTTACGGAATAAAAATCAGCACACCTTCATTTTCATCATCGGTACGCACTGTTTTCAAAATGTGTACAATTTCCACCAGAACATTGCTTACCAAGCAAATAATTCGTACCCTATGATTCCTGATGAGCTGCTGTCTGTATGCACTGCTCTAACGCAAGGGGTGGTAAACGTCACGCTAACGTTGTCTAATATTTTACCGGTCGCTGACTCACGCCGACACGTTTCCCATCGGTCTCATCTCGTTCACCACCGTAGTGCAAAGCCTGAAACGCTCCTTATTGCGCCAGCGTTGCGAGACGACAGCTGTCAGGGCGCCTTTTCCGTCTTTCCAGAAGGAGTTGCCTTGCGCACATACTCCGTCGCGCCTACGTGTCATACCCGTGTGTAGTTAGATCACCGCTCGAGGAGTCCGAGCCCAACATTAACGAAAAGAGAAGAGAGAGCAAGGAGAGGAAAGGCAGGGAGGTAACCAGAAAAGCGTCCGGTTAGCTACCCTGCACTAGGGGTAGGGGAAATGGGGAATAGAAAGAGAAAAATAGGGAGAGAATGAGTACTGAGTACACGTGCGACGATGTACAGGGACACTATAGGCGGTCTCTTAAATCGGTGCACTTCCAGTACTCTACTAATGCACTTATCGCTTTTTGTGCCAGTGACGGGTGTAGTCACGGTCCAAGTGGTAAGAACACCATTCGAGGAGTCCGAGCCCAACGCTAAACTTGCCATCGCTGTCTATAGGGAGCCACCAGGGACGCGCCTGCGTAGTGCCCTAGCGTGTGTGTGCATGAAGGCTTGCCTAGCTGCCGATGCTTCGGCTTTACGGCGTAGTGACTTACTCCTTTGCTATTTTGTTTGACTAACGATAGGTTTGGTACCCGTTTCGCACAATCATGTACAAATAAAAGGCTTACGCCTAGGATAGAGCGGCCCTCCGCAGAATAATACTTTTTTGCCAATTATTCTCTGTGAAGGAAAGTTTAAAAATATTTAGCGTAGATAACCAGACGTACTGCGGGGGTTGTACATAGTGGTATCTTCCTGGCGCTGCCGGGACCTTTGGCTCCAATCGCGATGAGTGGTAGGCATTTCTGTTGTAGGAACACTTCTGCAGTCTGCAAGATAGTTTCGTCAATGCTAGCGAAAAGAATAAGTGGTGCTCTTTCCGACATAAACAGCCAGACGCAGATGTGTAGCGTTCCTGGACGTTCAATCTTTTCATCTTTAGCGTTGACGAGGGAGCATTTTACGTTCGCTTCTGGGACACACATCCCAGGCTGTTTCGTATCGCTGGACCAAGCGAAAGCTTTCGATCGAGTTGAGTACCGATACATGTTTGGTGTACTGGAAGCCTTCGGTTTTCTCGCCGAATTCGTAGATAAGATCGGCCTCCTGTATTCTGGTTTATCTGCGAAACTGCTCGTAAACGGCCGTCTAAGCGATTCTTTTCCCCGGGGCACGAGGCCTTAGGCAAGGGTGCTCAAAGAGCCCGCACCTGTTCGTTCTTTGTCTTGATCCTTTGTTGCGCCGCATTTCACTTTTCCCGTTGATACGTGGCTTTCCCTTGCCAGGCCAAGGAGAAATAAAAATGTCCGCATATGCACACGACGTACCCCTCTACTTGAGAAACGAAGAAAGATATTACGCCTCCCCACGTTTGTTTAAGCAGTACTCTGAATGATACGGAGCACTTTTGAACAAAGAGAAAAGCAAGGCGATGGCCTTCGGGAACTTTGCATCCGCCCTTGACAGAGAAGTCGAGTGGGTAGCTGGAGTCAAAGTCCTTGGAGTACACTGTAAACACGGCAACCTATATAGTAACTTTTGGGCATGAGCAACTTACGAAGTAAAGGTTACAAGTGGTCTATTTTCACATTTTCGCTATTTTTGTGGGGTCTAAAGTTTACAGCATACAAAGCGCAAGCCAAATAAAGGATACCATCACAAATTGCCCAATGTAATCTTTGCGCAGTAACCTGTGAGCAACGTGGTAACCTTTGTTTCTACAAGTCAGGGGCTGCGCATATGGAGCGGACGTTTGTTGCTTAAAGTTAGGGAATATATTTATTTCAGCGGCAGCGCTAGTGTGGTTGGCGGGAAGACAGATTCTGATATACCACAAACGCTAAAAATGCATTGCGTCGGCTTGGTACTGTCGTTTTGGGTTGCAATCATAAGCAGACTTACGCGTGATTAAAGGTATCTTGTGTCGAAGGAAGTTGGGACATGCAATGCAATTATACCATTTTGTGGCTCAATATGCTAAAGCACATGCTTATTCGGTCCCTGAGCAGTTTTGTAAAACGAGATCATGCACTATTTTGAGCCTCCTTCTCACTTCGGCATTTACTTCGCGAATAAACGTCAAATCGCAATTCTTTCAAATCACACGTAATTTCGCAGCGTGCTGCGATAGAGCTTTTGTGTCGCCTGCCCCGTATATAGGCGAAATGCGCGAAAATAGGTCGCAGCTAATGTTAAAAATGAAGAGAGACGGAGAAGGACAGCACCAGAGAGGACAGCAGCGGTCGTAACCGGATCCGCGCGTTGCCGAGTGCAAAACTTGACGCGCTGATTTGTGACATTGCGCCTGCACTTTCAATATATAAATCGAGGTAGGGAGTCGAAAACAAGATAAGAACAGCGGGTATAGGCAAGGAGCGAGTAACTGTACAGAGGGCTCCTGAAAACATCAGATGACGGCCGCTTCGACATGCGCTAGAGGCGCATGCGCAGACAAACGCCGGCGCTTCACTCGCGTAAAAAACAGAAAGGGTCATCTATGGAAAGGGTGAAAGCATGGGTGAAACTAACACAACGGCTGTGAGAGTGAGTGTTCCTGGCTGCGTTGCGCGCCGGGAAGTCTGGAAGGTGGGAAGGCACCTGCGGAGCGCCGTTACAGTTCGAATCGTCCAAACCACTCGCGTGAGCCACGCTGTTTCGTGGCAGCGTTTCTTAATTGCTTTGTTCGCGATTTGTAAGTTTTGGGTTTCGTGTGCGCACCGCGGAATCGGTAATGCCTCTAAGCAGCAGGAACATGTGGGGTGTTCTGCGCGGCAGCTGCAACTAACCTTTTTGCGACTGTCGGCGCTATGTCGTCGTTTGTTCGCCGGACGATTCCGCAGCAAGCGCAATTCGTGGCGACCATTGCAAACACTGGCCAGCTATCTGCTCACGACCGAATTATGGAGTTCGGTAAGTGGCCTTTGTTGCAGATACGCATTAACGGCATACGAGGTCTTCGTTATTTTAATTCCTGTCAAGTCGTGTCTTTTCACTGCTTTCATTTGGGTGCTTTTCTAACCTAGGTGAGGTTTAGTTGGTTTATCCTTCTGCATGAGTGACCTAGCCCACGACACTTTCTATCGATATATCTGCTTATCTGTGTCAAGGCGTACTGAACTCCAGAACTGCACAGATCTCCCTGCTCCAGCGCGCCTGGTCTAGTTCACCCCTTTTTCCGCTAGGGACAGAACGTACGAGCAGCGTGGCGCTAGTTATAACCGGTTCGCTGTCGTCTGCTTCTGCGATCCGTCGCAGAACTTGTGCCGCTATTTAGGCAGCCACAAAGTGTTTACATTGTTTGTAAATGCATGAATTTACGAAAATAAAAAAAGAAAACAAAATTTGGCGAATGATTGCTTCTCATTTCAATCACGAGATAGAATAGGAAGAGTGGTGCAAGAAAAAAAACAATGAGTACAGCCGGCAGACAATAGGTACAGCCGGCCTTCGCAGTAGAAAAAAAATCTGATTACAAGAAGATTCATATAGTGCAATGGAGTAATAACGAAGTACAACAATAAATCACTTGATATAGTGATATGAACGAGGAAATTGAAAAGAATCATGCAGACGATATGTATACGCAGACCGCACAGAGACTGTGAGAATCTTCAGACGCTGCAGAAGGCATGCAACTTCAGCCTTGGCTGCATGCAGCTTTCTTCAGTTCATTACAGATGAGATAACGTAAACGATCACATTATGGTATACTGCTGTGTGCTATTATGTCAGTCAGAACAAAGCAAGGGATGTAGCATCAGTTTTCACGAGTTTCCAGCCACGGACGTACGCGAAAAATGGATCGAGGCTCTCGTAAGAAAGGTGAGCTCTTTTCTTTATTTGTTTCAATATTATTGCACACAAGAAGAAATCGAATGCTTGCAATATGTACCCCAATGCTTTAAAATGCTGCTGCCTTGTGTGACGAAAATTTATGTCGCTACAGAAAATTAAAACTTTTCCCAAAACTTTTCCCATACGGGTATATTCTACATAACGGCGGTGTAGAATATACGTATAATTGAAGATATATATGCAATTTGCTCCTGCAGCTGGTGCACGGGCTTGGTGCAAACCGTGCAGACTCCCATCCATGGAAACAAAAGGTCACTCAGAATTATTATTATTACACAGATCAAAATTATTATTGCTTGCATTACTCATTTCTTCATGTAGATGGAATTAACATGTACATAACATTCAAATATTTTGTGTTATGATTCGCAGGAGAAAGCCCAGCGCACCCCCATCAACAGACGAAGGAGCATCAGTGGCGCCTGTACCAGAAACGTCCAAATATTTACTGTATATATATATATATATATATATATATATATATATAATATATATATATATATATACTTACATATATAGGCCCTCAGCATGCGACGCCCGTCAAGGACGCAGAAGTTGGCATTCGACCGCGCGGCAGGTGCAGGGCGACAAAAATAATGAGTTCGAAAACTCAAAGCTGTCAGGGCTGGATCTTTCTTGTGTTAGCTCCGACAGTTAATGGTGACCCGATAAAGAACACGCAACCCCAACCATCCCGCATGGATCCCGCCGGCTCTTCCACCCAGCCTACCGGTCCGGACGCCCAAGAAGACGCCAGACCTAGCAGTGCTGCGGTGGTTGCGATCCAACACGTCAACCTGCCACCATTTTGGCCGAACAACCCCTGCACATGGTTACTGCAGGTCGAGGCGCACTTCCGTCTACGGCAAATCACCAGCCAACAGACCAGGTACTGGTATCTGGTGTCCTCCTTACCTCCGGACGTAGCCGAAGACTTCGCAGATATTTTAGCTTCGCCGCACCCGAGCCATCCCTACGACACGTTGAAGGAAGCTATCATTTCCCGCAAGTCCTTATCTGAACACAGCAGACTGCAACAGCTCATCACGGCCACAGAGCTCGGTGACCGTCGCCCATCCCAGCTCCTGCGACACATGCGCCACCTCATTGGCGGGACCTCCGCCCGTCAAGAGAAGCTGTTGCGTGAGTTCTTCCTCCAGCGCTTACCGCAGAGAATGGTCCCGGTCCTCGTCGCTGCAGGAGATGTCCCAGTAGACACGCTCGCTGAAATGGCTGATCAAGTGGCGGAGACTCACGGGCACATAGCCTCAACGCCGTGACCACGTCGCCACCGGCCACCGCTGCAGACCCCGCGCTCGCAAGCATCGAGAACCATTTGGACGCCCTTGTCAGACGTCCCGATGACTTTGTGGCGGCCACACGGTCGCACAGCAGCAGCCAGACACCCTTTCCCATCTTTGGCTCGGTGAAATCTTATCGCGTTGTGTGCGGGAAAGGGAAGTGGTGCGAGGGTGCGCAACCGAGCCGTAGAGGCTGTAAGATTAGGAAATAAAAGTTAGTTGTTGCTTGTTCTTCAGGGACGCACTACTCGCTTCTGTCTGCTGATTTCCAGCCAGGCTCGCGTCCCACACAACAACTTCGTACATGCGCATCGCCGATCGGCATCCAGGTTCCAGTTCCACAGTCGCTCCTCGACGTCTGCACGCTCTCCGGGACTTTAGACAACCGATGCGCCACGGGACGGCTAGTCCTCGACCATGTGCTGGTACCACCGCCGATTTGGGGCCTCTGCTCGCAAGTGCACTCGCCCGTGCTCCTGGTCGGGCAAATGCGATGAGCGGCCACTGACGGTGGCAAGTGGTACTGGTCGAAAGTCATGCCGCCTTTTCTATGTTTCCGATAAGATCACGCGCTTGCTTCCTCGTCGACACAGGAGCCCAAGTTAGCATCATACCGGCCTCCTGTGCAGATCGCCGTCGCAACGAAGAGACCTGCCCACTTCAAGCGATCAACAACTCCGCCATTCCCACATACGGCCAACGCTCTCTTACACTTGACCTTGGACTGCGCCGTACGTTCCGCTGGACTTTCATCCTCGCGGACGTCTCGCAAGCTGTTCTTGGAGCTGACTTCCTCAGTTTTTTCAACCTTGCTGTGGACATGCATGCTCATGGCCTCATCGATCTCAACACGCGCCTATCTATCAATGGTATACTCTGTACTTCCTCGTCAACGAGACTTCGAGCTCTCACACCCGCTTTGCCGTATGCAAAAATGCTCGCTGACTTCCCCAACATCACGAAGCCGCACACCAGAGAATCACCGGTGAAGCATTCCGTCACTCACCACATTGTGACCACTGGACCTCCCGTTTTTACACGGCCTCGTCGACTATCAGTAGAACGCCTCACCATCACCCGCCGTGAGTTTGAGCACATGCTTGAACTTGGCATTGTGCGGCCTTCCTCCAGCAACTGGGCATCGCCACTCCACATGCTGCCGAAGAAAGATCCTGGCGACTGGAGACCATGTGGGGTTTGCCGCGCTCTCAAGGCCCACACCTTACCAGACCGCTACCCACTTCCTTACATACAGGATTTCAGATCAAATTTGGCTGGGTGCACGATCTTCTCTAGGATTGACTTAGTGAAGGCTTGCCATCAGATTCCTGTAGAACCCGCTGACATTCCAAAGACGGCCATCACCACCCCATTTGGTCTGTTCGAATATGTAAGGATGCCTTTTAGACTGCGCAACGGAGCACAGACTTTTCAGCTCACTATAAACGAAGTGACGTGAGGTCTCGATTTCGTATTTGCCTACCTTGATGACCTCCTGGTCGCAAGCTCATCGGGACCTGAGCATGAAGACCACCTGCGCACCCTGTTTCACCGTCTGGATGATTACGGCCTCGTCATTAATCCCAGTAAGTGCGTCTTCGGCGTCGCAACAATGGAGTTTTCAGGCCACCTTGTCCCTCCACAGGGTATCCAACCGCTCGCCATTAAAGTGAAGGCTATCCAAGACTTTCCACCCCCGACATCAATGAAACGACTTCGAGAATTCTTGGGCCTACTAAACTTCCATCGCCGCTTTCTTTATAAGTGTGCCACTTTCCTAAAACCCTTGACCGACCTATTAGTCATACAAAAAGAGCCGGCTGCGCCACTGGAATGGACCGACGACTCCGCATCTGCCTTCGCCACTCCCAAAAAGGCTCTGGCAGACGCCACCATGCTCATACATACCGTTCCTGATGCCCGAATTCGTCTCATCACCGATGCATCGAGTGTGGCAGTTGGCGCTGTTCTCGAGCAGCACGCATCAGGTTGGCAGCCCCTTGGTTTTTTTTTCTCGCAAAAACTCAAACCACTGGAAGTAAAATACAGTACATTTGCCCGAGAACTCCTTGCGGTGTACCTCGCCATCAAAAATTTCCGCCATTTACTGGAGGCCGGGACTTTTACGTCGTTACAGACCACAAGCCCCTGACGTTTGCCTTCCATTACGGCAATCACGGCAATTACACTGCAAGGGAGATCCGCCAACAATGATTTTTCTCTCCGAGTTCACCGTGGATCTCAGACACGTCCACGGGCCGGAAAATGCCACCACTGATGCACTCTCACGCATCGATGCCTTGTCGACCCAGCCACCACTAGACATGGAAGAGCTAGCAGCTGCCAGAGCAACGATCCTGAGCTGCATAGTCTTCGCTCTTCATCCACGTCTCTATGTTTCACGGAGTGCCTGCTTCCATTTTCTACATCATTAATAACGTGCGAAACGTCTACTGGTGTTACTCGGCCCTTCGTGCCTAGACCTTTTCGTCGTGCAATTTTTGATCAATTGCACAACATGAGCCATACGGGTATTCGTGCCACCCAGAAGCTAGTCACATCTCGTTTCCTTTCGCGAAGCATCAATGCTGACGTCCGACGCTGGGCGAGATCCTACCTTCAGTGCCAGCGTGTTAAAATTCACCGTCACACTTCACGGCACCATCCCCCTTTCGGCCTCCCGACGCAAGGTTTCCGACGTCCATCTCGACATCGTCGGCCCTCTTCCACCATCACAAGGGCCTGTTACCTACTGACATATGTGGATCGCTTCACCAGATGGCCGGAACCGTTTCCCATTTCCGACATTACAGCACCGACAGTGGCTAAGGCTTTCACAAATGGCTGGGTATCACGCTTTGGATGCCCTTCTGTCGTCACCACCGATCGCGGTCGTCAATTTCAATCGGCCCTTGTCACCGCACTTGCCAATATCTTGGGCATTCGACACATCCACACGACTGCCTACCATCCTTCCGCCAATGGCATGGTCGAACGGCTTCATCGACAAATGAAAGCTGCCCTCACTGCTCACCAGCCAAGAGAGAGAGAGAGAAAAACTTTATTTGCATGTTGGGTGGTGTGGTGAAAAGGCCCTCAGTCCAGAGCCTCGCTTGCGGCATTCTTTAGTGCAGCACCGATAAACGCCGCAAGGTACCGTTGGTCGTCGGTGCTGGTGGCTTTTGTCAGCCACCCGGCATGGAGTTTATAGGAAAGATTTGTAGGGGCAGGCAATGGAGGTGGGGCGGTCCACAGGACCAGAGGATATGGGATGTGTTCGGGTGTTCGCCACAGTGTCGGCACTGTGGGGGGATCCTCAGGTAATAGCCCGCGGAGGAGGTGCATTCGCGCTGGCCTAGGGAGTGTTTCACTCTGGGCCTGACTAACGAGTACAATCCTGATGACGAGTGAGCTCTTTGCTAAGTTTGGAAACTTTCGTCTTGCATCTTGATAAGGCAGCAGAAGCAGAGCCCACCTTGTCGTCTGGGCTGGATGCGGAATGTCGGGTGCCTGGTTCAGAGTCTCGCAGGCGAGCTGATTAGATTCTTTTATTTCCCGGCATCCCGTCTGGACCAGGTATCCAGATGATTTCTAATGGCTCTTGTAGGTGCTCTTGCATAAGTCTGGAAATGGGCGCCGGGACATCGTTGTGCAACAATTTTCTGCACGCCGTCACGGAGTCGGTAAAATGATTCGTGAGTAGGCTGAGTTGCTAGGCGGCATATGTTTGATCGCGATTGCGATGGCCGTCAGCTCTGCTAAGGTCTGATCTGTCTCTGGGAGTACCGCCGTCTGTATAGTTTGGAGGTTATTATTCACGACTGCTATAGCGAAGCCATGTGCCCCAACGCTAGCATCAGCGTAGAAGTAAATGCCGTCAGTGTATCTTGCCGTATACTTCTTGAAGTAGGCAACTCTCTGGCGTCGCCTTTCCTTGTCTCGTTCAGGATTCATGTGGCGTGGCAGTGGAGCTATGGTAAGGAGTTCACGTTGTTTTGGTGGTATTGGGCGTGCGTCCACAGCAGGCGAAGCTCGTGGATGATGACCGATGCTATGGAGGATGTGCCTGCCTTGACTTCTACGCTGCAAACGGAGTTCTTGGCGACGGCGATGAATACTGAATAGTTCCGCCACCGTGTTATGGAAACCCATGTCAAGGAGGAGCTTAGTGTTGGCACTAAACGGTATGCCAATGGCCAGCTTTGTCGCCTTTCGGATGAGAGCATCAAGCTGATTGATATCTTTTTGGTGGAGATTGGTATAGGGCAGATGGCACTGCAAGCGCGACATAATTAGTGCGTTTCGTAGTTGCAGCATATCAGCCTCCTTCACTCCATTGGTTCGGTTGGAGACCCTACGCATCATGTGCAGCACCTGCTCTCCCTGCCTGAGTAGGTGCTGCCCCGTCGCAGCCGGACCTCCATCTTTCTGAATATGAAGACCGAGTATTTTAATGCAGTTCGGTTGTGAAATTGACACGCCGTCGTTTACAATTTGTATGGTGGGCAGCTGCCATCTTTTGTGGTGAACCAGTAGCAACTGAGATTTTTCCGGCGCACATCTAAAGCCAATGGTCTGAGTAGCCTCATGTACCCTGTTCATTGCTTGCTGGAGAGTTTCTTGGATGTGTCCTGGCGAGCCCCTCTTGATCCAGATGGTAATGTAATCTGCGTAGATCGCATATTTGATGTCGGGGATGTCTTGTAGCGCTCTATGGATCAGTGACCTTGAATCAGAGAGGGTGGGGCAGGGAGCCCATTTGCAGCCATTGTGACTCATGCATGTAGTAGCAAACAGGATGAGAAATTGTTGTGGCACTGCGGTCTAGTAATAGGTCAGCACTTAAATAAACACCCCCACAGTGAGGGGGAAACCTAGGATATGTTATCCAATAAAGATGGTGCTTTAGAGAGACAGCGGAAAATTTTAGGCTCTAGTGAGCAGCTACAATATGAAGAGACCACGTAAATTGTAGGAAGCCAACGTAAACTGAGTAGAAGGACGTAAGGTCACTGTTAAGAGCATGAAGTAGAACTTTCGGGAGCATCAGGAAGGATTGTAAGTATAAATAAGGGAATAGTACTTGTCAGTGTATTGCGAGCTAACATGGGAACAAGGGAAAAAATAGTTGACAAGGACGTTCTATATTTTCCAAGGGAAATGTGCTGAAACACTGATTCTTACTCAGTCAGTAAAGAAATACACGAACAATAATAAAATAATTAAGTATACAGAAAAGGCCTTATAGACTGCAGTGGAGAGTTGGACACTGTTGGGCTGGATGCAATACTGCTTTGCTACTGTAAATGCGGGGCAGGTGAGATTGCAGTTGGGGGTTTCTTCATTTTCGTCTGTGTGCACTCTCTCCTCTGTACAATAGTACTCTTCGTCTCGTAGTGTACAAATGTTGCGTTAAAACAATTATTTTCTCATGCCTTGAGCATAGCAGTCTTATTGTGTCTTCTCCCATGAAGTCTTCTGCTGTAGTGCTTCTCAAGTGTAATGCACAACTACATTGCAGATTTTATATTGTGAGTTTTATATTGCGCTCACATCCACGCTCCAGGAGAAATGCCCATTGCTGAGAGATGTCTTTGGTAGTGTCTTTACATTTTATGGTCTTATTTTTCCGGTGGTGTAAAGGCTACTGTATATTTATTTTGCTTCTATGCCATTTTGTATTCACGATGACTTAGTGATCGCGGTTTCTAAATTTGAAAACTGGAAATTTGCCTACCTTTCATTTGTCATGCCAATTAAGCTGTGCTTTGTGCTCAGGTCACAATAATTAGGAGTTTTGTTTTCAGAATCTTGTTGCCTTATCAAATTCCCCGCAGTGTATAGGATCATAATGAAATGTAGAGTCGACTCTCACGATTCTGTTGTTATTTTGCCAATGCAGGAAGTAGGAATGCACAGCACAGCCATCCGCTGCATTTATGGTCAAGATGCTTAGACAATGGAGTCCTGTCCTTGTGGTTAACCGTGAACAGTATTCCTCGCTTTTATGAAAGCTAAAGGGTGATTTCCTTGCATAAATTACAATTTCGCAGCTCAAATGTATACACTTTATTCTAATTTGAATCAACTAATGTTGCCACATGCTATATCGTCGCCGCGGGTATGTGCCCGGCCATGGAAACGACGCTGAAGTAGCGCGCGGGTAGAAAAACAGACGACAACGACGTTGCGTTTGCTGCTCAGATAAAGTGCTTGTATACGTGCTGTACGCCGGCTTCCACGTCTCCTGCGAGGTCGTGACACTGGTGGAGGTGCGGGGTGGGATTGCCTCATGCTTAGCACCCCTTCGCGGAGCCATCCATCGAACGCGGAATCGCCTTCGCTCGTCGAAACTCCGGTTCACCGGTACAGCCGCCGCCTGCTAGGCCTGACGCCCGAGTTCAACCCCTTGCAGGATCCTGCCGGACCGCGTCTAAATACTACCGCCATGGCCACTGCAACTCCATCGCAGGTGACGCTACAGCATCCTATGGTCCCAGAAAGTTTCCATGGTGACGCCATTGAAGATGTCCAAGATTGGCTGGACCAGTTCGAGCGTGTCGCCAGTCATAATGAATGGAGCTCCCGGCAAAAGCTCTCTTATGTCTATTTTGCTCTTCGAGACAGTGCGCGGACATGGTTTGTGAACCGGGAGAGGAGCCTGACCACATGGGATGCCTTCCGCACCCAGCTGCGAGACACATTCACTAGCAGCGACAGAAAAGACAATGCGCAGCGCCTTCTCGAATTTCGTGTTCAGAAACCAAATGAGAGCATTGCCATGTTTGCAGAAGATATGGCCCGCCTTTTCCACAGAGCAGATCCTGAGATGGCCGAGAAAAGAAGTTGTGCTATCTCTTGCGGGGAGTGAAGGAGCAGCTGTTTGCCGGACTCGTGAGGAATCCACCGACGACAGTGGCCGGAATTTACCAAGGAGGCTACCGCTATCGAACGGGCAACTACAGCAGCGGTACCGCCATTACGATCGCGCGAACTCGCCAACAAATGCCTCACTGCTACCTGAGGGCGGCGGCACATCTCTGCGTGAAGTTATCCGAGAGATTGTGCGAGAGGAGATCCGGCAGCTCGGAATTGCTCCCATGGCACCAGCGGTGGCTTCTGTCGCTGATGTCGTCCGGGAGAAGTTCGACAGGCCTTTTCTTCGCCGACTGGCAAGCGGCGCCGCGACGATGCACATACGCGGAAGCTCTTTGTCGTCCACCTCCCGCAACTTCGATGCTGCTGACACCGTCGACCACTCCGACGCAGCCACTGCCGCCATCCCCCGACGCCCTATCGTCGACAGTCACAGCCGCCGCCAGCAATGGCGTATCGCCGACAGCCGATCTCTGCGCCGCGGTCTTACGGAGAATTCCCTGGCGGCTATCACGCCTACGAAAAAACCGATTTGTGGCGCACCGCTGACCGCCGGCCGCTATGCTTTCATTGCGGTGAAGCAGGACATGTTTATCGAGCTTGCCACTACCGCGCAGCTCGGTTTCCCAGATTTCCCACCAACTATAGTTACCCTCGGTTTGACGCTCCGCGTACATGCGACGACAATCCTTCCAACTTCGACCGGAAGGTTCAACGACGCCTCGATCGCGTTCCCCATCACCGGCTCGTTACACCCAACCAACCCGTCGCGATTTTCCTGACGCCTCTAGGGGCAGGTCTCCTAGCCCGCGCCGGGGAAACTAGAGGTCAGCGACCTCCGGGGTGAGGTTGCAAACCATCCACCTTCCCAAGAACCCCATCACCGACGATCGACGACCTCTACGACTCCGACGATTCCAACCACACCACATGTAACAGACGCCGGTCAGCGCCGATCTTGTCGTTAGCATTGACGGCCACCAAGTGCCGCTCTCGTTGGACACTGGTTCGCATTTTTCGATAATGAGTCTAAAGCTATCCGACAGACTAAGAAAGTGAAGACGCCCTGGACCGGGCCCAACATCAGAACTGCCGGGGGCCAGTTAATGACGCCGATTGGAAAATGCACAGCCAGAATCATAATCGCCGGTTCAGCCTTCGTTGCCACCCTCGTCATTCTCTTTGAGTGCTGTAAAGAACTTATTTTGGAATGGATTTCTTGAGGGAGTACGGTGCAGTTATTAATGTCCGCGACCGCATGGTGACATTTGCTACGAGCTCCGAAGACGTCGACCCCGCGGATGACCAGCGACCGCGTTTACGTATCGCCGACGACGACGTCACGCTTCCGCCGCGAAGTTGTTCCCTCGTGCCTGTCATCTGCGATAACTTGCACACCGGGCCTGGCGTCGCTGAACACATCAACGCACTAGTACTGAGCCAGGGCCGTAATTAATGTGCTCGACGGACATGCTGAACTCCTGCTGACGAATTTTAGCAGGGAACGTCGACAGATTGTTAAAGGCACTGCTGTTGCTTACTTCGACGAAATTGCCCCAATACAAGACTGCCTCTCAGTGCAGCACGCGGCGGCCACCGCGCCTATGCCTGCACCTGTGGTTAATGTCAGTCGAACTTTATCGCCCATCGAACGCAACAGCCTTCTTGAGCTCATCAAGAGTTTAACAGCTGCTTCGCATCAACGTCAAGAGTTAGCCAGACGCCGCTCACCAAGCACCGTATTATCACCGAAGACGACGCAGACCCATCCGGCGAATCCTTATCGTGTAGCACCAAAAGAGCGGGAGGCAATCCAAAAACAAGTGAAGACGATGCTTGCGGACGGAGTTATTCGGCCATCTAAGAGTCCGTGGGCATCGCCTGTCGTATTGGTGAAAAAGAAGGACGGTAGTCTGCGCTTCTGCGTCGACTATCGAAAACTCAACCAGATCACAAAGAAAGACGTTTATCCCGCTACCGCGTATCGATAATTCACTGGACCGGCTACGAAACGCGCGTTACTTTCGTCGATGGACTTGAAAAGCGGCTACTGGCAAATCGAAGTTGATGAGAAGACCGTGAAAAGACCGCTTTTGTGACACCCGATGGACTTTATGAATTTCAGGTGCTTCCCTTCGGTTGTGTTCTGCGCCAGCAACGTTTCAACGACTCATGGACACGGTACTCTCAGGCCTCAAATGGCAAACCTGCCTAGTGTACCTCGACGACGTGATTGTTTTCTCCGCCACGTTCGATGAACACTTACGGAGACTGAAGACGGTCTTTGAGGCAATACGCTCAGCAGGCCTACTTTGAAACCGGAAAAGTGCCATTTTGGTTTTGAGGAACTTCAATTCCTCGGTCACCTGGTTAGTCATGAAGGGTGTTCGCCCTGACCCTGATCAAAAGCGCTGCCGTTGCTAATTTTTCCCGACGGGCCATCTGATAAAAAGCCCGTGTGGG